>NC_140975.1:46764863-46774863 GCF_056783735.1 Eptatretus burgeri | reverse complement strand
CAGACGGGTAGGCCCGACACGGTCTCGGCCCCAGGCCCGCCTACCCCCCTCATCCTTGAGGGTGGTTCTTTTCTTTTGCTTTGGGAATATGTGTTGTCGGCGCCGTCTGTGAAGTAAAATTGTACAAGTGTTGCCGTGTGCTCGGTAGTCGGATAGCTCTGCATTGTGTTTCTCTTTTATATTTGCTTTTTGTGTAATATTGTGTTTCTTCTCCTTTTACATGTGCTTTTGGTGTAATTGTATATGTGTGCTTCCCGTTCATCGCGAAATAAATGTGAGTTATGTTGAACTGTTTTCCCGCTTCGCTTCGTCTTTTCCTCTATTGAATTTCCATCTTGCTTCACGTAAAGGGTTGGTCGTGGGCTAAAACGCCCGATAATTAATCGAACCGTCGAGGCCGACGAATAACACCGCTCGGTTATCCCGATAGTACGGAACGGGTCGCTTAAAGTGGCCCGTGTCCGAAGTCGACCTGCGGCGAGGTGCGATCGCCCGGTCTACCCTCCGTGTGGGTACTTAGGTAGGTCGAATTTGGCGAGCAACCCTATCCCACGCGGGGGTCGATTG
Organism: Eptatretus burgeri; assembly: GCF_056783735.1. Taxonomy (NCBI): domain Eukaryota; kingdom Metazoa; phylum Chordata; class Myxini; order Myxiniformes; family Myxinidae; genus Eptatretus; species Eptatretus burgeri. The sequence goes on along the minus strand of NC_140975.1, from coordinate 46,774,296 downwards.
GCACGATCGTGGTGAGACCGAAAGGTCCACCCGTGACTAGTTCCCGGCGTTGGTCCGAGAGGGTCACGACTGGATTGTCCATCCGGTGGGCGACGTGCCGCGATTCGAGTTGCGTAGCCGTCTGCACGCCGGCGGGCGCGAATCCGCAACAATATATATACATATATATATATATATATATATATATATATATATATATATATATATATATATATATATATATATATATATATATATATATATATATATATATGTAGTATATCCATGCTAATACGAGGTATCATGTTTTTGATAATACGAGGTAATAGTTTTTGATAATACGAGGTAATACGCACTTGTCCGGTGCATGTTCCCATTCATGACCAGACCTGAGGTACTACGAGGTAACACCTATGTTGGCTTTTGACTTATGTTGATCTCTTGGCCTATGTCCATCCTGTCCATCTTGTTTACCCCGTGTACCTCACCCCATCCCTCTCCCTTCCACAGATCTCCTAATGTCTCTGTTCCCAACTGTTTTGTGCTTCCCTCTCCCATCCCTCTTGTCTCCTGCTCCCCTTGTGGTACCTTCTGTGTGTTGGCTCTCATACGAGCCTCAACATGGTTCATAAAAATAATTCGTTTCACACCAGGGGGGAGGGGCAGGGGGGGTTCCGTTAACAAGCAGCTTGCTATCGCTTTCCAAGCAAATTGTTTGATTCAAAGTGTTCAAGCAAGCACTCCAGCAGAACAGAGTGCTCAGCACCACTTAACAACATGACAACATCAAATGTAATTAATGCTCTCGTGGTATTCAAAGCAAATGGTGTCCGGGCCGTCATTTTTTCAGTTTCACTCGATCGTCTTGTGACAACTTCCCCAAACAAATTGATTGTGTTAGCAGCGGCTACGCGGTACGAGGAAGAGGGAAAGAAAGATAAATACGAAAAATATCGTGCATAGCACGATACTTGTGAAATCCATAAAACAAATTTGACCTTAAAAATAATTGCTGGTTGAATTCAATGACCAAATATACAAATCCACTTCAAATTTCAACTCATTCGGATGAAAATTGACAATTTTAGAAATCTGGCCTATGTTGACCTTTTGGCCTATGTTGACCTCAAAAAACAATAGGTGGTTGAATTCAGTGACCTGATGTGCAAATCCTGTTCAAATTTCTTGTCAATCGGAAGAAAATTGAGGATTTTAGAAATCGTACAAAGATGTTGACTTTGGGCCTATGTTGACCTTTTGACCTCCAAAACAATAGGCTTCTTGCTTATATCGAACTCTACCATGTGGTGAAGTTTCGTGAGGATCAGTTTAAAATTGTGACCTCTAGGCGATTGACATACAAACAAACAGACAGACAGACAATCGTGCACAAGACCAACCAATACACTTGAAAAATCTTCGATTTTCGCAAGTAATAAATGGGGAGTGGTGGTGGTTGTATGGCAGCTTAGCTGCCGGGGTAGCTATCATTTCTTGAAGCGCGACTGTGTCGCTGATGCAGTGCCCCTCTACCAGTACACACACTGAAACTGGTACTCATTTCGCCAACCTCGGAAGGATGACAGGCTGAGTCAACCCCCTGGTGTATTAATTCAGCGGCCGACGGGGTTTGCACTCAGGACCCTAGGAGCCCAAGCCGCCACTCTAACCACTGAGCCAACACCAGGCTTCCATAAATGGGGAGTCAGAAGGAGGAGCCCACAACCAAGCTTATCTATGGACCTTTTATGCTGTACATTTAGGGAGGGTAGGGGTTTTGCACATTTGTAGATCTTGAAGAATTAGAATGAAAAGTAGAGTAACAATAAAAGGATGAAATGCATGTTTCAATAATATGAGAAGTGCATACATAACAGGAGTATGCCTCTGAACATTTCATTGGTTATCGTGTCATTTTGATTCCGACTGCGGCAGCCATTTTTGCGAACATAACGAAGCACCTCTCTTAATCATTTGCTCCATTTGCCGAGCTGCTTGGCGAGCGGCTTACAAAGTGGTTCAGACTGAATGATTGGCTTGGAAAGTGATTGCAAGCTGATTGCTCATGGAACACACCCCTGATATTTGGTAATTTTCTTGATTTCTGCATTATTTAGGCCAAAATCGCTGGGTACTGACACCTCCATAAGCAATGGCATATTATTTTTTGTATCCGAGTCCTATATCCGGTTGCAATGTTTTGTTTTCTATGTTCACGCTGGATGGGATCATCAGGCCGTATGTGAGTGTTTTCAATTGTTTTCAATTCCTTGTTTTCCTTCCTTGTTTTCCTTCCTTGTTTTCAATGATTGCTTTTGGTTCATGTTTCCATGAGTTTTCTGAAACTGGGATATTGAGACTTTTGCAGATGTGCCAGTGGATGACTCTCCATAGTTTGTTGTGCCTTTGTGTGAGCAGCTGTTCTGACATGAGTTTTTTTGTTTGCACCCCGATAGGAGGTGGCTCGTACTTTCTGTTTCTTCCTTACAGAACCTACGCTTGTCCAAATGACCCAGTCCCGTCATCTTTTCAAAGCCATGAGTAGTGTTCTTGGTCTTCGGTATTTATTATGACTCGTTCTCCATCCCAGTTAACCTGATCTCTTTAGTCACTCCAATGAGTCTTGTTCATCCACAATCTGTCCAACTGTTTTTTTTTGTTTGTTTGTTTTTTCCTGCTCTTTTGTCATCCTCTCAATTGTCATATATTTGTTGCTCTTTCGTTTTACACTTTTCCTTTGACTTCTTTGCAATCAGCGTGGCTGTATCCGTTGCCTTTTCAATCTCTTATTTGAATGTGCATGAGACACGAGCCTTGCAATTGCAGAAAGTTAGGTTCACTATCGAACCAAACCTGAGCCGGACCCATGTCTGTATCAGTTCTGCAAAGTGAAAAGCCTCTGCTGTGACGTAACCAATTAGGTATTGGAAATGATCAAACAACATCTACAGCGTTGGGAGAAACAGTGTTTATGTATGTTTCCATGCACTTGTAAACCCGAGTCGAGTGGTGCATGGAAACAAGGCATTTGATGATTGACATTTCAATTTGACTGACAAATCTATCAGGATATCTCAGAGATAATGGCCCTAACATCTGAACTGTCGACTCTGGGTTTGATTCCCGACCTGACTACAAAGTTGTCACCCTAACGTGTTGCATCATCCTTCAAATTTGGTGCCAAGATCTGAGGACCCTGCTCACATTGTTTGCTGGTGGATAGAAAAAATTCCATGCAATTTATCACAGAGAGTAGGCCATTGTGTGCCAGTACCCATAGTACTGCAGCAAAGCAAACCAATTGTTCGACTTTTCATAAAAGCACCAAAATTGGTACATATGTTGACTAATGTGTTCTGAACAATTGTGGATATGGAGCCACTCGAGATTTTGCCTTGGTCAGCTTTGGCGGCCAAAAATGGCGGCCATTTTTGAAAATGAAAACTCCATGTGATGTGCATTTACAAAGGAAAACAATACAAATGTCATTTGTGTTGATTTATGATATTTCCAACCATTGTATTGGGGAAAAATGGTCATTTTTATGGGAAAATCCATTTTCGAGGTGCCATTGGCCTGACGGACAATACCAGTGCTCTGAGGCGCTGGATGGTCGCTGGACCCGAGGTGGCCAGAGTGATCATGGAGTTTGAGGAGGCGAACATGCATCCAAATGCCAATGAGGAGACACGTCACCATGAAGAAACACCGCGTGCACAGGAAGCATTTGCTAAAGATGTACAATCACTTGTGGCTGTCATTGAAGAGCTGGGCAATCCCTTCGAGGAGGATAGTCCAGATTTGCTGGTCCTAGACACCAAGGAGATTGCTGATCCTGCGGTGACTGAAACAGTTCGCACTGCCAAGCAGATTGGACAAGAACAGTTTCAGGCATACTCAAAGGATTGCCTCATTGACAGAACCAAGACTATTGACGAACCTATAAAGAGGAACAAACTCCCCCTCTTCGGAAAAGACAGAAGACCAAAAGCACGCAAAGGAAAGGAAGCATCTGTGAAGAATGATATGGCCTTATTTGCAAGGCTCTACATAGGCTGCTAGAACCGCGATGGGAACCTGGACGAGTTCTACCGTCAAGAAAATCAAGCATGCCCTCCCGCGTTATCTGATGCAGGTAAGCTACACCTGGGTAGCAAAAACGACTTGCTGGTGTGCCTTGAAGGCGTTGCTGAAGCTCAGTCTGAGGCACCTGCTGTCACTTCTGTTGTCCTTGACGGCGCCATCATCGTGCAGATGTTGAAGCCTGGCACTGCCAAGACATTTGAAGAATATGCCCACCAAGTCTTCATCCCATACGTTGAGGGGCAGCTGTGTCGTGCTTCACATCTCAACCTCATTTGGGATAGCTACAAAGATGGCTCCTTGAAGACAGCGACAAGGGAGAAACGAGGAAAAGGAGTGCAACGGCGTGTGGTGAGCACCGCAGCCATACCAGGAAACTGGCAGAGTTTCCTACTCGACGCAAACAAGGTGGAGCGCTTCACCTTCCTGTCCGATGTGCTGGTGCAGTCCTTCCATGACGAGGCAAAGGAGCTGGTAGTCACTGATGGTGAAGCAGTCATCTGCCTTCCAAGGCAGGAAGATGAAAGCTCTCTGGCTCCATGCGGTCAAGAAGAGGCGGACACTCGTATCATGCTATATCTGGCCCATGCTGCAGAACATGACCACCGTTGGATTCAAGTTTGAACCGTAGACACCGACGTCGTCGTCTTCGCGGTGATGGTAGCCCAGGCACTACCATGCATGGATGAACTCTGGATTGCCTTTGGGACGGGCAAGAACTACCGCTACATCGCTGCCCATGAAATAGCTGCCTCCCTCGGTCCACAGAAGGCACGTGCCCTCCCTGTCTTCCACGCCATGACCGGATGTGACACAGTATCAGCATTCGTGGGGCATGGGAAGAAATCTGCCTGGGCCACATGGAACTCGTTTCCAGAACTGACAGATTCTCTTGTGACCCTGACCACCACGCCAGTCAATATCCAGGATGACACAATGCACTGCATTGAAAGGTTTGTGGTGCTCCTCTATGACCGCACCAGTCCATATACGGACGTCAACGAGGCCAGAAAGAAACTCTTTGCCAAGAGGAACTCCGTCCAGCGCATCCCACCTACCTACGATGCTTTGGAACAGCATGTGAAGAGATCAGTCTTCCAGGGTGGCTATGTCTGGGGGCAGGTCTTAGTCCCTCAACCCGTGCTTCCATCACCAACAAGCTGGGGCTGGCGGCAAACAGAGGATGGGTCCTACGAACCGCTCTGGACCACACTCCCTGAGGCTTCAAAAAGCTGCTTCAAGCTGGTGTCGTGTGGCTGCAAAAAAGGCTGTAGAAACCGCTGCAAATGCAACAAGGCTAATCTGAAATGCACTGGACTGTGTGCTTGTGAAGGAGAATGCCAGTAGACAGACGCAGTAGACACAGACTAAGATATCGGCCGAGCTTAGAATGTGCAAATGCAAAGTCGCATTGCTTGTAAAAGTGTTGACTTCTTGATCCAGAGCCAGTACACTTGAGCTCAGAAACTCATATTGTACTAGACATGTATGCATATACCATGTGTCCTGGTAGAATGGTAGTAGACAGTAAACCATATCCGCTTCAAAGTGAAGTGTGCAATAATTTGACTACATTTTCTGAATTTGTCATTATCACGATTTTCAGTTCCCTTTTCAAAATAGAGTAAAGTATGTAATATATAATGCAATTTTTGTTGATTCCAAACCCATTGAATGTGATGAATATCATTGGACTCTTGTTCTCCAGGCAATAATGGGTACTTTTCAGCGAAAAGTTTCAGGAGAGCAGCAATTTACAAATCAAATAATGGCTTTTTTACCGAAAATACTGGCTCATAATATTTGAATACGCCTTTTCATGGTCAATTTACTGAATTTTACACTTTCCTTATATCTACCACCAATACAATAAGAAAATAAGACAATATAGCCAATTTCACTAAAGTAGAATGGCGGCCATTTTGGAAAATGGTCGCCGAAGCTGACCAAGGCACAATCTCGGGTGGCTCCATATCTAGAATTGTTTGGAATATATTATTCTACATGTGTACCAATTTTGGTGCTTTCATGCAAATTTGAACAATTGATCTGAAATATCAGACTACGCTGCAGGACGACCAGGCTGAATTTCACATTCCGATCCAAAGTAGCCACTGGGTATTAACATCACTCTCTTGAATATGGGTAATTTACTCTCAATGGGCCAAAGGACTGCCAACCTACCAGGATATGGAATTACACCGTATTCAGCCGCAGCTTGATGGAGTACTTCTCTCCCTTCTGGGTTGGCACCCCTGCCTCACACCTTGCTCAGCTTGATGCGGTGGGAATCTCACACCTTGCTCACACCTTTCCCAACTTGACAAGGCCTGCAAATCATCAGAATCTCAAATGATGAAGCTGAGTCTATGGGCATATAACTTTTATTTCACATTGTAGATAGGTTGGTGGTCTCTGACCCCCACCCCTGCCCCCCACCACCTCAGGTTTCTGCATGGCATATGCGATCCACCAGCACCCCATTCTGGTGAAACTCCCAAAATCCACTCACTGCTCACCTCCACTCAGTCATTACTGTGTTTTCCCACCTGTGCAATCAGGTTCCTTAGTCTCTTCCACCTCATTCTTCCCTCCAGGGCTTCAAGACAGATGTTCAACAACATCTCAGGTCAACCCCCATCCACAGCATGATCTTTTCGACCCCCAATAATTATATTCAAAAACATTAACCTGTTTTACAACTTGGAACAAAAAAATAAAAGTCTTTCCAAATTCGGAAGAGACCTAGGCCTGCCTTTTTGACGGCACAGGAGTCCCTCAACAGGTCTCTCAGGGGCAGTTTTATCTGCAAAAATGTGTTCACTGAAGCATCAGCACAAACACAGTTACCTAACGAACTGGCAAGAAATATTTTACATTCATATTCCCTGGTGTAAAACAGGTGTGGTTAGTTAGTGGGAGTAATTGGCCACAGCTGTTTCATGGGTGAGAGACATGATTGCCATTGAGTATATTTGGTGGCTCATGGTGCAGATTTCCACCAACTGGCAGGAAATTTAAATGATTTCCAAATTACACTTTGCAATAACACAAACAATGCAAAAAAAATAAACATTTATCAATCTTGAAAAAACAGGCAAATCATTTGAAGAACCATCAGCACCTGTCCATCTACCTGTCAAAGTCCATTAAAACCTGAATGGGTTGGCCTGTTCAGTGATTGGTTGGCATAGTCACATGTTACTCATCTGAATCCTGGCTCCTAATGCAGGGACTACTACTACTACTAATACACCTGCTTCAACTACTATTTATTTAATGGCTACAATTTTTATCCCTACACTTTTTGAAAATATACCATCAGAGATGGGGAATCCCCCGCCATTGAAAAATAATTGAAATCAAATAAGCGGTTTTCCATTTATTACAAAAAACATTTTTTTCAATATGGCCACCCCAGTCGGCCATCTTGGATCCGGCCACGCCCAAAATCAATAGGGTTCTTCCTTTTCAGGTGGTACATGTGTGACCCAAATTTCAAATCGATATGGCGAAAAACATTTTTTTCAAGATGACCGCCCCGGTCAGCCATCTTGGATCCGACTGCGCCCAAAATCAACAGGGTTCTTCCTTTTCAGGTGGCACATGTGTGACCCAAATTTCAAATCGAAATGGCGAACAGTTTATGAGTTATCGCACTGACAGCTATAAATGTTGACGCCCAGCCAGCCAGCCGGACGACCGCCCCAGTCGGCCATCTTGGATCCGGCCACGCCCAAAATCAATAGGGTTCTTCCTTTTCAGGTGGTACATGTGACCCAAATTTCAAATCGATATGGCGAAAAAACATTTTTTTCAAGATGGCCGCCTCAGTTGGCCATCTTGAAGCTGGCCACACCCAAAATGAATAGGGTTCTTCCTTTTCAGGTGGTACATGTGTGACCCAAATTCCAGATCGATATGGCGAACAGTTTATGAGTTATCGCACTCACAGCTATAAATGTTGACGCCCAGCCAGCTGGACGGACGGACGGACAGCCGGACGGACGACCTGGGTGATAACAATATCCCCTTCCGCCACGTGGCGGGGGATAAAAAACGGGCGGAATTTATAATCAGCTACATCCATCTGTCTGTCTGTCTGTCTGTCTGTCTGTCTGTCTGTCTGTCTGTCTGTCTCTCTCTCTCTCATATCTGGTAAACCCTCCTTCCTAATTTTTTAACAATCATCTTGAGGAAGTTCAGTCATTCAAACTCCTTGGTCACAGTATCAGCCTTGATCTTTCTTGGGAGACAACCACATTTCAAAGTTGGCTTCCAAAGCCAGCCACCAACTGGGCATCCTCCGTCGTACTAAGGTCCTTCCTTGGCACACCCAAACTATTCACCTTCAAGGCTTTCATCTGCAGCTTGATCGAGTACTCTGGGCTAGTTCCCCTGCCTCACATCTTGCTCAGCTTGACGCCGCGGAAACCGAAGCCTTCAAGATCATTGGAATCTCCCGCAATAAAACAGAGTCTATATGGGTGTATCACTACACCATTGCAGACAAGTCAGTGGTCTTTCTGTCTTCAACCACCTCCTTTCTGGTCTTGAACCCTTTGCTCTTTCCATGCTTTGTCTGCCCCCCCCCTCAGGTTTCTGGAGGGCACACATGGTCAACCATCAACCTCCTTCTGGTGAAACGACCTAAATGCAGGATCACTGATCAGCTCCACTCATTCGTTCCTCTTTTTTTCCACATGTGGAAGCAACTTCCACATCCACTTCAATCTCATCCTTCTTGCCCAGTCTTCAAGACAGCTGTTTACCACCATCTCAGATAATCCCCAATACAAAACCATGATCTTCTCTTTCCTCGCTGATCCCCACCCCAATCCCTTCTCCTTCCAAATTTTCAGTGGTCCATCCTGGAAGTTTCCTTCTTTATCCATCCTGCCAACGCCATGCATCCTCTCCTGCCCCTCACTCCTCTCCACACCAATTGTTTGTCCAAGTCTCCCTCTACCTTGGTCTTCAACTCTGCTGTTGGTGTTTTCCCCCCTTCTCTGTACTCTTCCTTTTGGCCTGTTGTGCCCTTATCTGTTCAGTGTACTAGTACTGGGTACTAGATCCGTGGGTGGCTCCACCATGAGCCTCAACTCTGTATACAAAGGAAAAGCATTCATACATCAATCATTTCGATAGTTATGCGTGTTCGACAGGTATTTACATGGATACACTGGATGACATGCAACAGGTTAGTTTCCTCTACTTTACGTATCTTCATAATTGCATGCAGACTGGACAGAGGGTAAACTATGGTGTGGTCAAAATGAAACCCATGTGCCATTAACAAACGCTGGGCTGGCAGGCTGGCCTACAGGTACGTACACTCGCCTCTAAGCTGTCTTCCCTGGGTTCGAATCCC
>NC_140975.1:46749863-46759863 GCF_056783735.1 Eptatretus burgeri | reverse complement strand
CTTGCCACTGTGTGTCCTTCCATAGATTTTATTATTGCCTGGCCTACCATCTTGGCATCACATGCATCTACAGCTGATCCAGCGAGAACACCAGTTGCAATGTTACGCAGTGGGGATTCCGAGCTAAATGGGTTTCTTTGAGACAGATACTGCAAAATAGCTTGACAGTCATGCCTATCTCTTTTCATCCTTATTGATGTAGCATCCTTATGCTGTTCACTTGTTGTATACTGAATGTTGGTGAACTCTTGCATAGCAATGTTCACTGCTGCACATATGGGAGTCGAGAGTACCCATATAACGCGTTAGGCCTCAGTCAAACCTCTTCCTCTTGTCAGGCCTCCAGTTGTCTTTATGCTGCGCATCAGACATTGCTCGATGATCAAATCAGTTGAAAAACCAGCCCAAGATCTCTCTGAACGTCGGATAACATGTAGTCCTTCTAAGAAATGTCTGTAGACTTCGGGATATTGTTCAGACAATCTACTCATCTTTTGTAGATACAGGTGTATTGATTTCAGGTGCAGGTTGTGTCCTGATGCTGCAAAATATGGCAGCATGTCATATAGGCTTTGCAGGTGTAGGGCCCAATTCCCTGTTCTCTCTCCTGTGAGGAAGCCTCGTAGCAGCTTAATCATATCAAGATACTGGAGCCAAAGCTTTGATGTCCTCAGAGATTGAAGATTTTCCTTTTTGCTAGCAATGGTATCCTCAAACCTGACCAGTACTTCGTCTGTTTCAACTTCAGAAGCTGGTATGGATCCCGTGAGCAAATGTTTCATCAGCTCGGTTAACATGGACATCTCGTCTTGCTCTGACTGCTCCTCCCTGCTGATTCCCGCTGAATTGCTGTCACAGGGTTGGTCACCAACTGACATGGTGTCTCTGAATGTAGATGGTTCCTGTGTTGATTCGTCTGTGGGGATGTCAAGGCTGAATACTTGAGCTATCAGAAGTGCATTGAGACCAGTGTCTACCAGGAGATGCCCCCTCACAGCTCGAGATACTGCTTTGCCAGAGAGTATATGTCCTACTGCATTGTCAGCATAGATTACCTGAAGAACTTCACGCAGCTCGGACCCTCCCATTAAATGACCAATACAACCCAAGAAGCTCATTTCAATGTGGAAACCTCCAAGACGAACTACCACCGAGTTTAGTGGACTTGTTTCGGGCTCGCTTTCCACAATCATGTTCAGTTTCCACCACAGAGGCTGGTCAAATGTTATTATTGGGGTGGAGTTATACCTAGCGGCATGCAAACAGACAAACTTGAGGGTTGAATATATGCAAGACAAATCATTTGGATCCATGTCCATCATGGGCAGGAACATGACGGATGATTCTCCAGGGTGTTCACCTTTGTACACCATCTGCATCAATCCGGACCACAAAGGTGTTGCAGTCTTCAGCATCAGTGATGCTTCCCACAGTAGATCAAGCTTTGCATAGGGTTTCTCCAAGTCTGGATTTGTAAGGTGTTCGTAGTGCATTGATTCCATATTTCTGTTGTAGGTATAGTGCTCTATGTTGATACCACCAACAGCTTTGATGTCTTCGTTGGTTACATTGATCCTTCTGACTGGTTTGGTGGTGGTCGTTTTTGGTGTAATTCCTACAATAATGCCCATGCCATGGAATGTGTTTTTACCGTCAATGGTTCTGATGTTGTGATCAACATTATCTGCTGCATACTGAAGGAAATGCTCCGGAGTGCAGTTTTGTATTTTCTGTTCCCTGCATCATTGCTGCGCTCCTTTCAAACTTCATTACTTTGGAATAGGAAAGGCAAAATCCATGTCGATGGAGCGTATCAATCAAAAATTTGGACTGGAAATGATGATGCAATTGGACGCCTAGACCAACCAGGAGGGGTACTAAAAGCACACGTGGACGCGTGCCTTGCGTTATAGCCTGCCCGATTGATGCCAGCTTGGGTTCATTGTGCTGTCCAACGAACAATGTGCTGAGATAAGTTTGTAAAAACTTAGGAAGGTAATCCATCCCCTCCTCGGCAGATGATATTTCGCTATAAGTAGGATAGGTATCATTGGACTGCTTCACATCCTTGATATCCTGTTTAATTTGCTTTTCTGCGGTCTCAATGATGTGGATTGTTTCATCCAACACACGGTGTTTCTGTTGGTAATGGAAGTCCTGCAGGATCCGTGCAGCAGTGCTTACAAATGTGACTACATTGGGTTTTCCATTTATCTCTGTGAAGACAATCTTATCACCAAAGTGTTGCTTTATCTTACTTTTCATGTATTTGGAGCTGTACGGGTCGCATTCGCATTCTTCTGGCTTTGTGTATTCTTTCATTTTCTCAACCAGGTCGTTGACAGTTATCTGTTCATCATGGTTTCGCTCCAAATAGTCAGCTACTTTCAGATAAGCTTCATTTCTGATCACATCCTTGGGTCAACCGCTCATTCGAGTGTATTTCGATGCTCGTGGACCATCCTTTGGCACAAAGATTTGAGGAACGTGTTTTCCCGTTCTAAAGTTGACACTGCACAGTTGGTGATAGACTGCATCTGCTGCTGGTAAGTCTATTGCATACAGCACACGAGCACGAACCGTATACACCCAGTCATTAGTGAAGCTGTCACATGCTGTAAGAACTTTGGCCGAAAAATCCACCGACCTGACTGGAATGAGCTTCCATTCTTGTTTGCGACCATCATATGGATCCGAACAACCGCAAAATAAACAGTCATTCTTGTAGTCGAAGGGTGTCTCAGTTGATCTAAGGGCAGATTTTGGATCATCTTTACGAGGTAGACTGCCAGCTTGTTTTCTTTAGGATGCACTGATCACATGGGGGTTTATATATTCTCTTCTGCATTTAATGTGGACAATGTCTCCAGGGTTTACTGTAATGTCACTTTGACGACTTTCGCTTGCTCTGAGAATACTTTCACACCTTTTTGCTCCCAATGTCACAATGGGCTTTTCATCTGTCACTGACTCCTTGCAAAATACACATGTGCTCGCCATCCTGCAATACAAGTAAGCATAGCATAATATTATGCATATTGTGCAAGTCGATCTTAAGATTCAGTATCTCAACAGCTCTTAATTATAACAACAGTAAAATGCTGAAAATACAAAATAGTACCTTAAGTATTCTTAACTATGTCCCGCTTTGCTCCACATGGTTGGATCAGACTTCAGCACTCCATGAATTCAGTATGTCTTCTTGCACTCATTGTTATTGAGTAAATAATAAGTGAAGTAAAAAAAATGTGAGATGGTTGTTGGTTTACATAAATTTTATCAAGTAAACAATGGTTCCATGAGGTTCCTTATGTCTGAAAACATACAGGACACCTCATTTATGTTGTTGCGACAAATATTTACAAAGTTATAACAATAATTGATCTGCGTGGCATCCATTTTGGATTTTCACACACTTGTTACTATATCAAAATTCACTAAGCCTCTCCTCAAACTCGTTTGTGGCTAATTTGGTGTTTTACTACAATTTTTCCCATATCTTCACAGTGGTCGTCCAAAAAGCTGGTTTTCACTCGCGAGTACTGCCGTACTTCAGCGCCCCCTAAATGGGCCAACTGTACAGAAAGGAAGGTCTGAAATGGATTAATATTGATCTAAATATATTCTCCTTCCATGAATACCTAGAAATAGAGATAAAAAGCAAGATTATGTATGATTTGGTTGCAAAATTCTGAGCAAAATCATGAAAATTGGAAAAAATTGGCAGCTATATTGGATTTATGCTCATGAAGGGAAGATCAAATATGAAATTTTATTATGCTAACTATGAGATAATAACCCAAGTTCATAGGCTGCAGTACAAATTGAATCATATATGGCCATTTAATGACCTAAAATAGCAAATATAAGAATATAAAAAAATATTGAAATTTTCGACGGCACCCATTTTTAAAATGGCTGCCACATATTGTTCCACCAAATTTATTCAGCTATACTTTTAGTATGTCTTTCACAACATGTATATGTACCAAAAAAAAAAAATACTTCATTGCGAAACTTGCAATTTGTTCTCGGTTGACCCCCATATCACTCAGATTGCCTGGACTATTAGGGTGGTGGCTTGGGATCCGTCGGTCCTGAGTTCAAGCCCCGTTGCCCGCTGAATTAAAGACACCAGGGGGTTCACTCAGCCTGTCATCCTTCCGAGGTCGGTGAAATGAGACACCAGTGAGTTGGTAAAGGGAAATTTCATCATTAGTCCCCCCCCCCCCAATACGCAGTAGCAGTGGCGATGCACCGTTGATCATAGCCAGTAGTCCAAGAGCATTAGGTCAAAATAGGCCCTAACCTGGACATTTTTGGTAACAAGCTGATTTTTTCAGGATAGGTCCAGGAATATGTCTAGAATAACATACTAAAAGTCCTCATAAATCCTCCTTGAGCGTTTTCCGCAATCCAAGATGGCGTCCAAAATGGCCGCCTCTACTGTTTTTCTCATAACTTTGCAAGCAGGTTTCCGCAAAACACACTTTAAATGTCTACATATATGTTTTGAAGTATGAGGAACTCATTAGAATACATCTTAAGAGATGCTGAAGCACGCAAGTACCAATAAGACCTCTTGAGTTCTTCCAAAAGTCCAGGCAGAAGCAGACGCCGACACCCTGATTGTCTCCACAGCACTAGCACTGGCAGAGTCAGAACATGTGCCAGTTGCTGTCGTTGGTACGGACACAGACTTACTGGTAATGCTAGTTGCTCGGGCAACCTCTTCCACAGATGTGTACATGCTATGCCGCAGTAATCCTGTCACGGTCTTCAACATTCATGAGATTCAGCATGCCATAGGGGACACAAGAAATCACTTGATGTTTCTTCATGCTGTGACGGGATGTGACACGGTCTCTGCGATCTATCGTCAGGGCAAGCGTAAAACTTTCAACATGGTGCACAAGAAGCGGGACTACGACTTGCTGGATACCTTCACAAACAGTGGAAGCACCCATGACGAGGTGGAAAAAGCTGGGGAAGGCTTCATTCTTAAGCTTTATGGAGCCAGCAGTTTTGAATCTCTTGATGACTACCGTCACATCGCATACAAACGGGCAATCGTCGCAGTTCCCTGAGTTCATCCTTTCAGCTAGAAAGTCTACCTCCAACTAGTGCTGCAGCAAAGCAACATTCATATCGCGCCTATCTTACCGTCCAGGAATGGATGGGTAACTCCTTATCTCCAACAGAATGGGGCTGGCGATTTCAGGACGGGACTCTTACTCCGGTAGAAACAGACATTGCTGTTGCACCCGACACTTTGCTGAACATGGTGGCATGTGGGTGTAAACCAGATGGTTGCAGAAGCATGACATGTAGCTGCAAGAAACTTGGGCTCTTTTGTACCTCAATGTGCAGTAAATGCAGTGGTTTCAATTGCAACAATACAGCACCAACTCTTATAGATGCCGACGATGATATTACCCCAACTTCAGAGGACATCAACATTGAAGATACAGCATCCGACGATGAAGACAATGACTGATGCAACTCGGAGTGTGCATGCGTAAGGTAAAGATTCATCTGAAACTTTTGAGGTTTGAATCTCTAGCATGATCTTGTTTTGAATGTCTTTGCCTCTTGAAACAGGCTAAAACAGCAGTGTGTTGATAAGTGGCGGACATTTTGAGCACCATTTGAATTTCAGAAAGAACTTCAGCGGTTTTATTGTTTCCTTTGTACTTCAAAGTATCTGAATGAGTTCCTTATTTCTCAAGACATAATATATTTAGAGATTTAAAGTGCATATTGAGGTAACTTAGTCACAGGGTCATGAGAAAAACAGGAAATTGCAACCATCTTTGGTGCCATTTTGGATTGCGGAAAACGCTCAAGGAGGATTCATGAGGACTTTTAGTATGTTATTTCACACACATTCCTGGACCTTTCCTGAAAAAATCAGCTTGTTACCAAAAATGTCCAGGTTAAACCCTAATGCTCTTGGACTACAGTTAAAAGCATGAAATCATGCCACTACAAAGTGGAAATAAATATTAAAAAAAAAATTGACATTCTCATAACCAAAAGATGGGTGCATGCTCACACACGTGACGGGAAGTGGCTTGCTATAAATGGCCTCTTGGCTTGAGAAGGTTTGTGGTCTACAAGTGAAACATCGCCTGAGGAGGACTCTCTTCCCCATTTGTGAAAAAAAATTGGGGAGTACTCCAGACTCGGACTTTGTTCGATCGATTGGTTAGCTGTGCTGTGCCGCTGAACGATGTATTGTCCCAATTGCATCAACTTAATGTCACAAGTATATATTTTGTTACGGATCTGGAAACCATTTGCATTCAACATACAGGCCCCAAAAGTCAGTTATCCCGTTAAGTATGTGTGTAGTCAGATTCCCTTTCCTTTTATCTAATGGGAGAATCAAAGGCATGCGTTGCGACTTCTTTTTAGTTAGGTTATTAAATCTTTACATCGAACGAACAACCAACAACCATTCCATTCCTCATCACGATCCAATCACGATCCAATCCAAACCTGATCCTGAACAAGTGCTTCGCTCGCCCAACCCGAAAGCCTATTGAGGTACATCCCTCTGAGGGGGAATCTCGAGGATGTTCGAGGCAGTTTCATCACCACCACCTTTCTCGAACACGTGTGGATTGGGCAGGCTTCCCGGTATGGCCAAAACTCTGCCCAGAAAGGGCAGACCCAGCCCCGTCCAATCGGGGCGAACAGTGACGTCAGTTTCACCAAGGCCCCTCCCCGCTGAGGGAGGTCCATAAAAGTTACGACGCCATCCTCAGAGTGGAGTTATGTAGAGAGGAGTGGCAAGAGTTCTGAGGGGATTCGGTCGTGTTCTATTGGGTTGCGCTGGAGTTCTTGAGTGGTTACTTGCAGCGGTTGCGAGGGGCCAGTTTTGTTCACGTTGGCTGAAGAACCAGTTGTTCACGTTGGCCGAAGAACCAGTTGTTCACGTTGGCCGAAGAACCAATTGTTCACGTTGGCCGAAGAACCAGTTGTTCACGTTGGCCGAAGAACCAGTTGTTCACGTTGGCCGAAGAACCAGTTGTTCACGTTGGCCGAAGAACCAGTTGTTCACGGTGGCCGAAGAACCAGTTGTTCACGGTGGCCGAAGAACCAGTTGTTCACGTTGGCCGAAGAACCAGTTGTTCACGTTGGCCGAAGAACCAGTTGTTCACGTTGGCCAAAGAACCAGTTGTTCACGTTGGCCGAAGAACCAGTTGTTCACGGTGGCCGAAGAACCAGTTGTTCACGGTGGCTGTTACGAGGAGTTATTGGCTGGTTTTGACCCCGACTATTAGCCACACGAGCTCCGCCACAAGCCACGAGTCCCACACGTGCGACTGGGACCAAACCGACGACCTTTGGTAGGTGCCACATTGCAGAGTACTCCTTTCCCTAAGACAGCCAGGTACCCACCGAACTCTAACCCCCAGCTTGTCTCTCTCCACGGCTGTGAGGGTCCAATAAAGACTAAAAGGTTTCTTTTCATTGTGTGTGTGTGTGTCTGCGTGTGGGCCTGTCTTTAAGTAGAACTGAATAAGTGTTTTTGGATCATTGTAAATACTTCTTGCATGTTCGCGTTAAGTCTTGCTTTGTGTCTTCATTTACTGTAAATAAAACTTGTTAGAAATGTTCCCAGTTCATTTCCGTCCCTTCTTGAATTGGTCCAGCATGGTTCAGGTCCAAGTATAAGCGGAATTTTTATCCCCGATAATCTGCTCATTCCAGCCGGCACGGCTTTGGCAGTTTCCGCTTGGCTGCACCCGAACCGGAGTTGGTAGTCGGTAGTTGGAACTCTACCGCAGTCGGTAGGGTGACCTGGTTCGAGCAAGACGTACCGAGGGCGTGGTTTCCCCGGGAGTCGAAATTGCGTAGTTAATTATGTAAATTGGTTATAGACCCTATGCTACGCAGTTGAGATATTGGCGGCCACGGTCGGTTTGACGACCCGCCGGCTCGCGGAGTTATCCGAGCGACGGCCTATAATTCCAGGGAGTCTCGTGGGAGACGGCGTAACCTCCCCCACCTAGCGGTCGTTCTCACCACCGACCCCTGGCCCACAACAATATACAGTATATCTATAAACCTATACTGTACATATACATACACTGTATCACCAATCACTTTGCTAACGGAAATATTGGGGGGGGGGGACGGAAGGGGAGGGAAAGGGAGAGAGAAAGAGAGATATAGGGGTGAGAGATGGAGTATGGAGTGAAAAGAGGAAGAGCAGTGGGGGGGGTGATTCCGGCAGATGTGACGTCAGGCTGAACGTCCATCCGAGAGACGGCACACAGATTGATGAATCTCCCTGCCCTGTGAAACACTGCGATGACAGTTTGTAGCCGAGTCGGGATACGAACCCAGGCGAGACAGCTAAGAGCGAGCATGCATACTTCTCCGCTCTCCTGCCATGATCTGGCGATTCATTGCTTTATGAAAAATAAATTGATCCGAGCAGCAGTCAGTTCTTACTGGCCAAAAAATAAAAAAATAAACAGCTTTCATTTGGCCAAGTGGCACATTCTTTGACACTCTGTCCTCTTCTCGACCTCCGGAGAGTTGTTTGGTGGAGGAGGATAGCGTGAGAGAAGGGAAGGGAAAGCAGTGCAAGGAGGGGGGGAAGGCAGCGTGAGGAGGGGGGGAGGCAGTGTGGTGGGGGGGGGGAGGCAGTGCGGTGGGGGGGGGGTAGGCTGGGGGGTGGGGAAGGCAGTGCGGTGGGGGGTGGGGTAGGCTGGGGGGTGGGGAAGGCAGTGTGGTGGGGGTGGGGGATGCAGCACGTGGGAGGGGAAGGAATGGGAAGGTGGTACGTGGGGAGGGGGAATGGGAAGACAGCACTAGGAGAGGGATGGAATGGGAAGGTGGTATGAGGGAAGGGAGGGAATGGGAAGGCAGCACAAGGGGAGGGGAAGGAATGGGAAGGTGGTACGAGGGGAGGGGGAAATGGGAAGGTGGCGCGAGGGGAGGAAAGGGGAAGGTGGTGCAGGGGAGGGAATGGGAAGGTGGCATGAGAGGAGGGGAGGGAATGGGAAGGTGGCATGAGAGGAGGGGAGGGAATGGGAGGGCAGGGCGGGGGGGGAGAGAGGGAATGGTAGGGCGGCGTGAGGGGAGGCTGACGCGAGAGGAGGGGAGAGAATAGGAAGGTGACACGAGGAGAGGGGAAGGAATGGGAAGGTGGCACGATGGGAGGGGAAAGAATGGGAAAGTGGTACGAGGGGAGGGGGAATGGGAAGGCAGCAAAATGGGAGGGAGGGAATGGGAATGTGGTACGAGGGGAGGGAGGGAATGGGAAGGCAGCATGATGGGAAGGGAAGAAATGGGAAGGCGACATGAGGGGAGCGGAGGGAATGGGAAGGCGATGTGAGGTGAGGGGGAGGGGAGGGAATGATGCAAATACAGACAAAGGATGACCAAAATAAAAAAGAACCACCCCCCCCCTTTTTAGTATACTGGTGCTCAGCTTTCCCCAGAGCTGGTCCTTGTCGAACTTGGAATGGGGAGCGCTTCCACTAGCACATGCAAATGGTGCCGTCACTTCTCCCGCGGCAGGGCAGATGTACGCCAGGCAATCCGCAAGCAGCTTTTCACACGAAGGCTCAAAATGTTCCAGCCTTCCTCTTTCTAAAGGTGCCACCTGCCTCGTGCATTCCTCATATCGACCTCGTGTATGTGCTCTGCCGATCTCCCATTCTATCCAGAAGGAAGCCTTCAACAATCCACACGTGCGCAAGCCTGCCTGTCCTCGACCTCAATCGCACCGATCTCCTGTCCTATGCAGTAGGAACCTCCCTT
This sequence comes from Eptatretus burgeri, assembly GCF_056783735.1. Taxonomy (NCBI): domain Eukaryota; kingdom Metazoa; phylum Chordata; class Myxini; order Myxiniformes; family Myxinidae; genus Eptatretus; species Eptatretus burgeri. Next base: position 46,750,080 of record NC_140975.1, on the reverse strand, counting down.
GCCCTCTTCCCTGTGCGCACTATATCCTCTACCTCTGAGGCGTGGCCTGCTCACCCCCAAACCCAAGAAGGTGGGGCTTCTCCTGTTTGTTTTGGTTTCAGGGACGCGTTTCCCAGCTTCACTGCCTGGTTTGAAATAAAAAAACATAGGGAAAATCACAAAGGGCAATCACTTACTGGGGAAGTTATTCTCACTCCCCAAGCTAATTAACACCGCA
>NC_140975.1:46742363-46744863 GCF_056783735.1 Eptatretus burgeri | reverse complement strand
GACCTTGACAACCTCCCGACAGAAGAAGAAGTCACAAAGGCCATCAAGCAACTTTCCTGTGGCAAAGCACCAGGATCAGATGCAATTCCTGCTGAAGTGTACAAAGCAGGAGGCCCTGTCATGGTGCAGAAGCTAATTTAACTCTTCCAGTCCATGTGGACTAAAAGGAAGGTCCCACAACAGCTGAAAGATGCCAGCATAGTCCACATCTACAAGAGCAAAGGCAACCGCCAGTCTTGCGACAATCATCGAGGCATCTCCCTCCTGCCCATAGCTGGGAAGATCTTAGCTCGCATCCTGCTCAACCGTCTCAATAAACACCTTGAGCGGGGTCTCCTTCCAGAAAGCCAGTGTGATTTCCTTGCTGGACGTGGAACTGTCGACATAATATTTGCTGCACGCCAACTCCAGGAAAAATACCAAGAGCAGCACAGCGACCTGTTCATGACTTTTGTCGATCTCACAAAGGCCTTCGACACTGTCAGCAGAGATGGCTTGTGGAAGATAATGCAGAAGTTTGGCTGTCCAAGCAAGTTCATCACGACTGTCCGTCAGTTCCATGACGGCATGATGGTGAAAGTGCGAGATGATGGAGACGAGTCGGAAGCCTTTCCAGTGACAAACGGTGTGAAGCAAGGTTGTGTTCTTGCCCCTACACTCTTCAGCATGGTCTTCCCTGCCATGCTGACTGATGCTTTCCGTGACTGCCAGGATGGAATACACATCAGGTACAGGACTGACAGCAGGCTGTTCAACTTCAGGTGTTTGCAAGCTGTTACAAAGGTGAAGGAGACCATCATCAGAGATCTCTTGTTTGCTGATGACTGTGCCCTCAACACCTGCACAGAGCAGAAGATGCAGGATGAAATGGACTGCTTCTCATAGGCCTGTGACAACTTTGGTCTCTCCATTAGCACCAAAAAGACTGAAGTTATGTACCAGCCCGCGTCTGGAAAGCCCTACCAGGAACCACACATCACGGTGAAGGGGCAGAATCTACAGGCTGTCGACAGCTTTACCTATCTGGGCAGTGCACTCTCGCGAGTGGTGAACATTGACGCTGAGGTCAATAACAGGATTGCCAAGGCCAGTGTTGCCTTTGGGCGACTCCGTGAGAATGTTTGGAAGCGGAGAGGACTCAGCCTTACCACCAAGCTGAAGGTCTATCGTGCAGTGGTTCTCACCACTCTTCTCTATACCAGTGAGACATGGACTGTCGACAGCAGACACACCAAACAGCTCAACCACTTTCACCTGAGCTGCTTACGTAGACTCCTTTTCATCAGGTGGCAGGCTAAAATTCCCGATACAGAAGTCTTGGAACGGGCAGGAATCCCCAGCGTCCACACCCTTCTACGGAAAGCCCAAGCCAGATGGGCAGGGCAGGTCGTTAGAATGCCCGACAGTCGACTGCCAAAACAGCTTCTGTATGGAGAACTGTCAGGGTAAGCGCTCAGTAGGGGGACAGAAGAAACGGTTCAAGGACTGCCTCAAAGTGTCCCTCAAAGACTTGGACATCAACCTCAGCACTTGGGAATCTCTTGCTCTAGACCGTGCAACCTGGCGTAGCAAGCTCACCACAGGAGTCTGTGCAGCAGAGAACAGATGCACTGCAGAGGCCCAGAAGAAACGCACCACGCGCAAGGCCCGGGCTACCTCCACTTCCACTGCAGCACCCATCCATTTATGTTCTACGTGTGGGTATGCCTTCAGGGCCCGGATTGACCTCACCAGTCACTTCTGGACCCACAGTCATCAATCTTCCAACTGAAAGTGAAGTCATGGTCATCTTCGAACCCGAAGGACGAACAACAACAACAGCAACAACATATATATTATTGCGGTTGTGGAAATTCACAAAACATCATTCAGGCTCCCCGAAGATCAGTTATTTCGATAAGTATGTGTTTTAGGTTAGAATCCCCACTGATGTGTAAAGGGCATCGTTCGTGTGCCGGGCTGTGAATCTTTGAGGTAGCCGTTATTCTTTCTCTGCCTTTAATTTCGAAACATCTGCAAGAACGCCATCATCTCCTACAAACATCGCAATGCCATCATCTCCTACAAAAACGCCCTCATCTACAACAAACATCGCAACGCCATCATCTCCTCCAAGCATTGCAACACCATCATCTCCTACAAAAACGCCATCATCATCGACAAACAATGCCCCCTCCGTACCAGCCGCCATTGTGCACCGAGGCGAACCGCCGCGGCGCGAGCCGATTTACATAATCGGATCAAAACGAGGGTTTCCCCAACACCAACCCGTGACGTCGAACATGGGGTTCCCAGCACGGCTTACCAGGGGTGAGAGGTCGAAGGTGAAAAGTGGGCGGAGCCCGGCCTCGGGTGAAAGATCAAAGAGCGGCTCACCCCGGGCCAATATAAGGGCGGGACTCGAACGAGTTCGAGCAGATTCATCGCTCTCTGGAGACGGGCAGTCGCGGGAGAGGAAGGCACACGGAGCACGCATTCGGGGGAGGAGGCAGACGGTGGC
>NC_140975.1:46672363-46739863 GCF_056783735.1 Eptatretus burgeri | reverse complement strand
ATGCTCTCTTTCGGGAGCTGCTGTCACAGCTCTGTGTCGTGATGGTGACGTCACAGCATTCGGCTTAGATTGGAGAATGGGTAAGCAACATGTACAGTGCCTATAGAAAGTCTACACCCCCTTTCAAAGTTTTCACCTTTGGTTGCCTTATAGCCTGAAATTAAATTGCATTAAATCAGACTTTCTCCACCTTTATTTGAACATCGTAACCCACAACTTCCAAGTGAAAAACAATTTCTACAAATTTCAGAAAATTAATAAATAATGGCAAAACTCGAATATCTTGGTTGGATGTGTCCACCATCCATCCATTCATCGGGCCATACTCTGTGCAGAGCGCTGGTGCTGCCTAAGCAGTTTCCTCGGTATTGGACACAATCCTGGATGGGTCGCCACTCCGGCACAGTATACCAGCATGCTGGCACTCATTTTGCCAACCTCGGAAGGATGACAGGCAGAGTCAGCCCCACCTGGTATTAATTGAACAGCCGAGTGGGATTTGAACTAAGGATCCTGGGATCCCAAGCTAACCACCCTAACCATTATGCCAACACCAGGCATACTAAGTGTCCACCCCCGTTATAATAGCCATTGTAAATTAGCCCATGTGTAACCAATCACCATCAAAATCACACACCAAGTTAATTGGCCTCCACCTGTGTCAAATTGTAGTGATACTGATTATTCCAGAATAAAATCAGCTGGTACTGTAGGTTTCCTCTGCTTGGAAGTGCATTTCACAGCAAAGACTCAACCATGAGCACCAAGGAGCTTTCAAAAAACCTCCAGGATAAAGTTGTGGAAAGGCACAGATCAGTGGATGGGCACAAAATATTTCAAAGGCTTTGAATATCCTTTGGAGCACAGTCAAGACAATCATTAAAAGTGGAAGGCATATGGTACCACCAATACCCTGCCTATATCAGGCCGTCCCTTCACACTGGAAGACCAAGCAAGGAGGAGACTGATCAGAGAGGCCACCAAGAGGCCAATGGCAACTTTGAAAGAGCTACCGGCCTTTATGGCAAAGACTGGTCTCTGTGTACATGTAACAACAATATCCCAAGCACTCCACAAGTCTGGCCTGTACGGTGGTGTGGCAAGAAGGAAGCCGTGACTCAAAAAAGCCCACCTGGAGTCCTATTTGAGGTATGCAAAAAAATACTCCAGAGATTCTGAAGCCATGTGGCAAAAAGTGTTTTGGTCTGATGAAACCAAGATGGAACATTTTGGCCAAAATGCAAAATGTTACGTTTGGCACAAACCTAACACAGGACATCATCCAAAGAACACCATCCCTAATGTGAAGCATGGTGGTGGTACATGGTACGGGGATGTTTCTCATCAGCAGGGACTTGGGTACTTGTTAGGATAGAAAGGAAAAATGTATGGAGCAAAATACAGAAAAATACTCGAGGAAAACCTGCTACCCTCTGCAATAAAGCTGAAATTGGGACGGAAATTCACCTTTCAACATGACAACCACCCGAAGCACACAGCCAAAGCTACACTGGAGTGGCTAAGGAATAAAAAGATAAATGTCCTTCAGTGGCTCACTCAAAGCCCTGACCTAAATCCTCAGCAACATACACACAAAAAATACCCTTAAGACCCCCATAGACCCCTAAAACCCCGCCTATCTTTAAACCCTTTCGACACTTTAGACCCATTCACTCTTTCGACCTTTTGTACCTTTTAGACTCCAAGAACCTTCAGACCCCACAGACCCATTTCCACTCCTCAAGTCCCTTGATTCCCTTTAGACCTCAACACCATTTTGACCCCTTTCACCTTTCAGACATGACAGATAGCTTGGACCCTTGACCATTTAGAGCTTTAGACCACTTAGTCCTTTTCAACGGTTTTTACATGCTTGAGATATGAGACCCTCTCAACCCCTTCGACTCTAACTAATATTGAAACGTACCCTTTTAGACCATTAGAGCATCGAGAACCTTTTTAGGTACACACCAAGCAAACATCTAGAGTATACTTGCAAAACACAGACTACATTTTTCAGCAAGTGATGTGCAAATTCGACCCACCCAGAGGGTGCATACTCTGCTAGTACCATTAACCAAGAGATCTCCTCATTCCTAAAGTTAAGTTTTCTGTCTCATGGTTGAGATCCTGATACATATCTTGCCACTGTGGTCACATCTATGCCATTTCGGCCAATCCTACTCGGAGTGACATCACTTGCATGTCAATGCAACATGGTGGAAAACCAAATTCATTCCCTGACCTCTTTCTGCACCCAACCGGGGATAATATTTCCTCCAGATTCAAAACTGGTTTGCACAACACATCTGTGACATCACGCATTCTCCCCGGGAAATCCAATCCCTTGATAGTTCACAAGGCCCCATATCTAGTGGAATCTCCACCATGCTATTTTTCTCTTAACTTGAACGTGGCCTCCGAGACAATAATTGTGTTCACGCATTCACACCAAACGATAGCCAATGGTGATGGATCATCTCTCGGAGGGTTCATTAGAGTGTGGACCTGGCAGGTCCGTTACCACCCCCTCCTCATGCACGCACCATGTCCTTTTCGAGACATGTAGTGACATCAACCCCAAATGCACTTCGGGATAGCAGTCATTAAAGGTCTACACAAAAGGGTGCCATCACACCTTGGAGCATCACCCAAAGCTGTTCATTTTGGTATTTTTAGGCGACAGGCACAATCATCATTGGTGAGACCTTTGGATTTGAGAAGAAAAATTACACATAAGTTGAGGGAGAAATTATATGTCATTAATTTCTGGCACAAATCCGAAATTTGTTCTTCTGTATTTCCATCACGTTTCACGAAAGGCTGAAATCGATGTCTGGCTGCTTGTAATTCACAGCTAAAGAATGTCCGAGAGGACTAAAAAGAGCGTTAATGGCAGCTCATGTGCCAAGATAACGATCGAAATGGTCACCACCTCCTTGGGGAATGGACCAGGAGCTCTTAAGGAAACTGTCAGTTCTGAGTTAATTGTTCCATATCTGGGGATTAATTTTGCACATCTTGTTGCTGTAAAGACTTGGTGTAACACCCTAAGGTGGAGTCCTTTCAATCTTACACGGAAAGATGGTCGTACTCGTCGGTCTTGCTTGATCACCTTGTGGTTGCAAAACGTTTATCCGTTTAAAAAATAAATAAACACCTCGAACTATACTGCAGCACCAACACAAACAAATTAAACTTCTTAATTATTTTATACCAGTAAATACAACCCATCGCTTCGCTGGTGGGGGTGTTAATGGGGGGGGAGGGGGAGAAAGAGGGAGGAGGGAAGAGGAGGGAGGGAGGAGGATGGGGGGAGAGAGGGGGTAGTGGAGAGAGAAAAGGGGGTGTTCTGGACATACGTCTGATAGGGGGACTTGAGGGAAAGCCAGGTGGTTGGGGGGGGGGTAGAGGAGGGAGAGAGGAGGATGGGGGGAAGAGGAGGTAGTGGAGAGGGAAAGGGGGTGTTCTGGACATGCGTTTGATAGGGGGACTTGAGGGAAAGCCAGGAGGTTGGGGGGGGGGTTGAGGGGGGCGATAAAAAAAATTGCCAAAAAAAAAAAAAGCTTTAATTTCTCCAAGTCACACATTCCTTGACACCCTTACTTCTCCTCGATATCAGGAGAGTTGTATGGTGGGAGAGGGAACTTGGTAGGAGGATAGCATGATGGAAAGGAAGGGAAGGCAGCACGAGGGGAGGGGAAGGCAGCGTGAGGGTGGGCAGTGTGAGGGTGGGGAGGAGGAGACAACATGAGGGGGGGAGGATATGGAAGACAGCGTGAGGGGAGGGAATGGGGAAGGCAGTGTGAAGGGTGGGGGAGGTAGCCCGAGGGGAGCGAGAGGCAGTGCCAGGGGAGGGAAGGCAGAATGAGGGAATGTGGAAGGCAGCACGAGGGGGAGAATGGGGGAGACAGTGCGAGGGGGGCAGCGCGAGGGGAAGTAGAGGCAGTGCTAGGGGAGGGAAGGCAGCATGTGGGAATGTGGAAAGCAGCACGAGGGGGAGAATGGGGGAGGCAGCACGAGGGGGGGGGAGGCAGCACGATGGGTGGGAGAGGCAGCGTGCAAGGAGGAAAGGCAGTGGGGGGGGGGGAAGCTGCGTGAGAGGAGGAAGGCAGCGTGAAGGGGGAAAGGCAGCATATGAGGGGAGGGTCCATCTGGAGATAACCACAGTCCAGACATAACAACCGGCCATACACGTATGGAGTGTTTCCACCATGAACTGACGTAAAGGGCTGAATACTTTTACAACCATTGAATAAGTGGCATTATTGTTAGGGGGTGAATACTTTTACAACCATTGAATAAGTGGCATTATTGTTAGGGGGTGAATACTTTTACAACCATTGAATAAGTGGCATTATTGTTAGGGGGTGAATACTTTTACAACCATTGAATAAGTGGCATTATTGTTAGGGGGTGAATACTTTTACAACCATTGAATAAGTGGCATTATTGTTAGGGCGTGAATACTTTTACAACCATTGAATAAGTGGCATTATTGTTAGGGGGTGAATACTTTTACAACCATTGAATAAGTGGCATTATTTTTAGGGCGTGAATACTTTTACAACCATTGAATAAGTGGCATTATTGTTAGGGGGTGAATACTTTTACAACCATTGAATAAGTGGCATTATTGTTAGGGGGTGAATACTTTTACAACCATTGAATAAGTGGCATTATTGTTAGGGGGTGAATACTTTTACAACCATTGAATAAGTGGCATTATTGTTAGGGGGTGAATACTTTTACAACCATTGGATAAGTGGCATTATTGTTAGGGGGTGAATACTTTTACAACCATTGAATAAGTGGCATTATTGTTAGGGGGTGAATACTTTTACAACCATTGAATAAGTGGCATTATTGTTAGGGGGTGAATACTTTTACAACCATTGAATAAGTGGCATTATTGTTAGGGGGTGAATACTTTTACAACCATTGAATAAGTGGCATTATTGTTAGGGGGTGAATACTTTTGCAACCATTGAATAAGTGGCATTATTGTTAGGGGGTGAATACTTTTACAACCATTGAATAAGTGGCATTATTGTTAGGGGGTGAATACTTTTGCAGGCCACTATATATTTAGTGGCGTGCAAGAGCCCGGCCGATATATCGGTTTTACCGATGTATCGGCAGATATTCTGCTGTTTTTTTAAAACATTGGTATCATCATCTATGCCACCGATATGCCCCGATGTTTTATACATGTACAATGAACCAAAATAATAAATTATTGTTCCTGTAAATGTATGTTTGGCAGTTGGTGTTGCCATTTGCGAAAGTATCTGGTGGAGGGAGCTCCGATACAAGTGTGAGGTGGAGCAGCTGAGGCGTGCACTTCAGTTGCTGGCATGTTCGGGTCGTACAGTAACACGCGCCATGCGTGACCCATCATCTCTTCTCCACATCATCAGTCTTTGTCTGCAGCCTATTCAATTTTGCTACAACAAAGGTATTTAGGGCACATCAATAAATACCTCTGCAGCTGGTCATTAATGATGGCTTTGTAGCTCAAAGAATTGTTGGGGACATTCTGGCAAAGTTGAAGCGGTGTGCCATGCACTTTAACCATTCAGTCCACGGCGAGCAAAGGTTTCATGCAATTCAATAGGAAGTTGGTCTTCTTGTAGATACCATCCTGCAAGCAGCGCTAACCCAATGGAATTCATCCCTCCACATGCTCCAGAGGATGTTGGAGCAAAAATGTGCACTCATTGTTTACTCAAGTGAGCATGGACATTATGTATGTTCAAGTGCTGAAGAGTGGGACATTGTCTCGAACTTGGTTGAGACTTTGACCCCGTTCAAAGAGATAACCTTGGAAAGGAGCAAAGCAGAGACCTCTGCTTCATCCATCATTCCAAGTCTGGCAGTGCTCAAGCAGCTGCTTCAGGCACAGGGACCCAATACCAGGAGCATTCAGACGCTAAGAAGCACCATGCTGCTGAGCCTGACAAAGAGGTTTTCAAAAGTTGAGGATACCAAAGCATTGGTGTTAGCATGCTTTCTTAATCCTTGCTTCAAAGAGCATCCATTCTTATCTGACATGGTATTGAGCAAAGCCAAAGAATAGCTCACGGAGGAGTCTAACATTGCGTACCAAAGGACCAGCACACCAGAAACCATTACAGAAGGAGGAGACTCGAAAAGGCAAAGTGTGGTGGAAGAGTCTCACAGTCTTCTGGATGACATTTATGTCAGTGAGCTGTTCCCAAACTGAACAAACAATGACTGAAAAGATAAGTGAGGAGATAGAATGCCATGTCAGAGAGCCCATCATTGACTGGAGAAGTGGCAACCCACTTGAGTGGTGGAAGGAGGACAGTGTTCGGTACAGAGAAATCTCTTCAATGGCCAGAAGACATCTCTGTGCACCAATCTCATCAGTTCCCAGTGAGAGGGTATTCAGCACAGTTGGGAACATTTTGGTCAAGTCATGCCAAATTATATCTGTGGCTTGCTCCAGGTACCATGTAAACCTGTACGAACCTGTTTCATGATCGAGTTGTCGACGACTAAACCGTCTCCTCCACCATGTTTCCTGGTGAGGAGGGTGTATGGATATGGTCACTCAGCAGGATTAAAAATAAAACCTGTCAAACGGCGGAGGAGCTCCTTGTGAGCCAACGGCCATCCATATCTCGTGCCCAACTGTGCCTGCAGACATCTTACTGCAGTTGAGTGACATATTTTGAGGAGGTTGGTGGCAGGATTTGCACTCCAGCCACTGTAACACCCTTCATGCCACAAAACATACGAAAAACACAAAGAAAACTAAAAACCCACTCCTTGGGAGTGCCTCCTGTGCAGCTGCCCTTCGAAGGGCAGCTCACTGAAGGACAGGATTGGGGCAAAGCTTTTGGGACCCCCACTCTTTGATGAAAGGTGGAAAAACACGGGGTAACCTTCCCAGGTTGGATTGCGGCAGTGTGTGTTATGGTGGTGCTGAGGTGTGGTCCACCAGACAGCGGTCTCATTGGGCTAACCTGAGGTGGTCCCTTTGGGTGGGCATCTGGAATGTCCCATCCCAAAGAGAGGATGATCACCTGTCTTTGTTATCACCTGAGCTCAAACGTTTGAACATCAGTGTTGCAGTACTCTCTGAGGTTCGGAGACAGGATAGTGGTGAGATCAATGCAGGTGGTTACACCAACCATTGGTCTGGTCACTCTGATGGTTATCATGCCCAAGGAGTTTTCATAGCTGTGTCGAATAAGCTGACTCCAATGATAATTGAGGTAACACCAATCAACATGCGTATTATGAGACAAAGGATTCGTCACTTCTTGGGTGTTGTTTCCCTGGTCTCTATATGCTCCCACTGAGGCGAGTGATCTCCCTGTGAAGGACGCATTCGATGCCACGCTCGAGTCTGTGGTTGATCAATGCCCCAGGCGAGATAATCTTCTCGTCTTGGGGTATTTCAATGCATTGACTGGAACTGATAGGGATGGTTATGAGACATGTGTTTGTCCCCATGGGTCTGGAACTGTGAACCAGAATAGCACTAAGCTCCTTGACTTTGCAAGAAGTCATGGACTTAGGGTGGCTGGTTCATGGTTTCATTGCCCACAGGCTCATCACTGGACTTGGTATTCCAACACTGGTGGTGTGGCAAAGGAGATTGACTATGAGCTCATTCATGGTCGCTGGAGGATGATCCAGAACTGCAGGATCTACCGGAGTGCTCAGTTCCTCAATACCGACCACAGGTTTGTTGGAGCAACTCTGAAGTTGCAGCTTAAGTCTAGGAGAATGGTACTGTCCCAGCATAGGCTGGATGTTTGCAAGCTCAAGGATGAGAAGATCGCTGAGGAGTTTGCAAAAGACTGATTGGGGATTTGGGGAGTGTGGGTGCTTTGGGGAATCCTGAGGAGTTGTGGAGTGCCTTCAAGACCATCATCCTTGATGTTGCCGGTGGATGCCCTGGAACTCACCATAGGGTGAAGAAGAATTTTGTCTCTCAAGGGAAACTGGATACCATTGACCAGAGTCGCAGAGCCAGGCTGAATGGCAGAGCTGAGCTGTTCAGGGAGTTGAGGTGTAAAACTGTACGTGTGCTGAGGGTGGACAAGGAGGCCAATGTGCGAGGAATCTGCGAGGGGAAGAGCATCACCTGTGGTCAAGTGATTATCGTCACGTTTACAGGTGAATTCACGCATTGCATTCCTCCAAGCCCATCCCTTGGTGAACTGCAGTTAGGGCAGAGGGTGATGGGCTCTTGACAGAGCAGTTCGAAGTGAAGGCCCGCTGGGCCGGTTAATTTGTGGCTATACCAGGCTGATCCACCAGCTGTTGAGTTGGATGTCAGGGGTATTACTATCCCTATTGCTGACCCTCCCATCAATTGTGATCCACCTTCTTTTATGGAAACACAGGCTGTGGTGAACCGGTTGAATTGGAGTAAAGCTCCAGGGATCTGTGGCATCCATGCTGATACTTCTCAAGGCTGGTGGAGATGTTGTACTCATGTCATTGCATGCAGTTCTGTGCTCTACCTGGAACACAGGCGTCATCCCAAATGACTGGAAGAGGGGCCTTGATGTCCCTCTCTGGAAAGGGGAGGGTAATCGCTAAGACTGCAACAACTACCAAAGAGTGACGCTGCTCTCAGTGCCGGGCAAGGACTTTGCTAGATAATTCTTGATTGGGTTCGCCACCATCTACTTGAGAACAAGCATCCAGAGCAGTCAGACTTTACACCAAAGAGTTCAACGATTGACCGTATCCTTGCCCTTTGCATCCTTTCCAAATGCAGACAAGAGTTTTGGTAGGGGCTGCTTGCAGCTTATGCTGATTTCTGTAAAGCATTTCATTCAATAAATCAGGATGCCCTCTGGAGGATTCTTGGTCTTCGTGGGGTGTCACCCAAACTGATAGATCTGATGTCTGAATGATACTCTGGAACTGAGAGTGCTGTGAGATGTGGTAATACTATCTCTGACTTATTTAAGATTATTTATGGAGTTCATCAGGGATGTGTACTGGCGACCCCACTTTTCAGCGCTTGTATGGACTGGTTTCTGGGGAGGATGTTGGAGAGATCAAGATGTGGAACATCGTTTGGGAATATCAAGATCTCTGACCTTGATTATGCAGATGATAGTCATCTTTGCAGAGTCTCTGGATATATTTTTTGTGGGCCCTCGAGGTGCTGAATGAGGAGTCGGAGCCACTGGGATTTAGGGTTTCCTGGGTCAAAATTAAGATCAAGGCGTTAATTGACATCTTGGATGCTGCTTTCTTGTCTGTACGTATTTCTTGTGAGGATGTTGAGGTGATGGAGAGATTCACTTCCCTTGACAGTGATATTCATGTCTCTGCTGGCTGTGAGCCAGAGGTCAAGAGATGTCTGGGTTTGGCCTGGGGAGTCATGGATTCACCACATCATGGGGTGTAGCGCTGTCGGTACCTGTGCAGGAGGATGAAAGTCCGAGTCTTCAGCTCCTTGGTGCTTCCGGTCTTACTTTAAGGATGTGAGACTTGGACTCTGACCAGGGATCTGAGATGGAGACTTCATTCCTTTGGTACCACAAAGTCTTTTGAGAGAATCCTTGGCTATTGCTGGTTGGACTTTGTGTCCAACGAGCGGTTGTGGAGAGAGACTCAAATGAGGTTTGTTACCTGCATAGTCCGTGAGCATCAGCTGAGGCTGTATGGACATGTGGTTCATTTTCCTGATGCTGATCCTGGTCACCAGATTCTATCAGGGAGGGAGCCTCGTGAGTGAAGGAGACCAATGGGCTGACCATGTGCCTCGTGGTTGAAGCAGGTTGATCAGCATCTCAAGGAGATGGGGTGGACCAGGCACATGCCTGGGGGATGGCCATACAGAGGCCCCTGGAGTACCGTGGAAAGTGGACGCAGTAATGTGCTGCTCCGACGCATGCTCCCATACCTGTCCTGACCGGACGCGAATAAAAAGAGCTCCCTAAGTGGTGAAAATGCAGAGAAGTTGTGTTTTCTTCACTACAATCTGCCACTGCTTGATTGAGTGGCCATACTGGAGAAATGAACTCTGGTGTCTGAGCACTGCCAATACTCTGATAAAATAGCTAAAGCTCAATTTGCAAGTATTTTTTCTATCTTTTTATTTTGAATCTGTTAAGTAATTGATGTATGTATTTTTATTTGTTTGTTTGTTCATTCATAGTATAATTTAAGGTAAATGTTCTCAAATATTGAAAGTTTAATAAAACAAACTTTTCAAAGTGATTTGAAAACTGACAAAAAAACATTTTTTGACAAAATATCGGTCGATTTTATTGGCAATCGGTGGATTAGGACTCTCCAAAATCGGTATCGGCATCGATTGGGCTATAATATTTCATGTGTTCATGTGTTCTTATGAGCCATGACTCCTGCATAATCTCCTCTCATTTCTGTAATCTCTTGTCTACAGTCCTCCTCCTCTTCCCAATGCTCTCATTCTTCACAGTGTCATTTCCTCCTCTAAGTCTCCCTCTATTCCTTTTTGAGAAGATTATAATCATGCAATCCTTCCTCATAGAACTATATTAGGATACATCTGCAATCTGCACTGGCTGAACGAATATATGGAACTCCCCAATCTCCACCTCCACCAAACTACTTTCCCTCCCTCTGACAGTTCTGTGCCTCAGATTCTCTCCTCTGCTGTGAACATGTGAAAGGTCAAATTCTGGATGTGCCCATTTTCAATTAAATGTGGCACAGGTGTGTTCCACTGAATAATTGTGCAAATGTTAGGGGAACATCTGGGGTCTGACATTTCATTAGTCGACGTCAGATATATCCTACAATATATTGTCCAACCATGCTTTCTCAACATTTAAATACCTGTTTTCAAAACACGAATATGGATGGTGCAGAAAAGAGAGAGGAGGTTTGGAGGATATAGGGAGTAAGGCGAGGAGAAAGCATGGATGAGGCATACGGTGTTTGTGGGTGGGTGGAGGGGGGGGTGAATGGAGGTAGAGGAGGGTTAAGTCTAAAAATTTCGGTACATATATATATATATTTCAGCTTATCCAACCGGTATTGTAAACCAAATTAACGACAAACACAAACACTTGGAATCTCCAAAACATAGCAGTTTGCAATGTTGCGAATGGGGTGGGGGTTCGATTGGTGGTGGTGGTGGAGAACCCACAACCTTGTGCAGGTCATTGCGGTCACCATAGTGCTGTTTCAATGGAAAAACAGACCAAGCAGTGCCCATCAACTCCGTGTGCTGGATTTACTGAGCAGTCATGGAGTCGAACCCACAACAGTGAGAGCAATAAAATGGGGTGAGAGACAGAGACAGAGACAGAGAGACAGAGAGAGACAGAGAGAGACAGAGAGAGACAGAGAGAGACAGAGAGAGACAGAGAGAGACAGAGAGGCAGAGAGACAGAGACAGAGACAGATACAGAGACAGAGACACAGAGACAGAGTAGTGTAAGGGTTAGGGAAGAAGGAAGGCAAAGGAAATTATAAGGATACATTAGTAAGGTTAGGGGTATGTGTGGAGCATATGTTGGAGAGGTGTTGGTGGGTTATCTAAAATTGGCATTTCACCCAACGCTATACACAGGTGGTTATTCTGCGACCTCAGAGAAATGACACGGATTAATGTTAGTGGAAACCTTGGTGATCTTGTAACAGGTGTGCTGTGAGACCTGGGATTACACATTTCCTCCCGTTTAAAACTGACAGCAGATTGTCCCATTGTGCTGGTACTGTGATGGATAGAGATGCAGATTTCAATCAGGTTGTATTGCTTAAGGTTTAAATATGACATTGATTTGGACATAACGATCTGACCTGAACGGGTGCAAGGATTATTAACAAACTATTTTGATATGAATGGTGAATGGTTTTCTTGGCCAGCTTTGCATTACTGGTGCAAAATGGTGTTCATAAACAGCCAAGCATTTCTCCTCATTAAATAATCCTTTGTTTATCCATAATAGCTTTCCACACTGCCTGATTACTCTTTCGAGAAGTTTAGATTTGATGTGAGGACATTAATAAATCGCTTTATACGTGACATTAATGAAACAACCTACACATTCAGAATCATAAAACAGATTTTCCTTTTCTCGCAGTGTAATTTGCAACAATAATTTGTCACCAGAATTTGAAGTTATTGCAGGGGTCAGACAAGGTTGCATGTTGTCTCCATTGCTGATTTTAGTGGTGTTGGACTGGGCGTTGCAGGAAACGACTGAGAAGAGAAGGAATGGAATACCCTGGAGAAACCAATTCGAATAGTAGAAGAACTTTGCTTTGCAGATGACATCTGTCTGATGTCACAGTCCTTACATGGTATGCAGGAGAAAGTAAATAGGCTACAGGAGTATGTTGCGAACGGGGTGGGGGTTAGATCTGACCTGGGATCTAACCCCCATCCCGTTCGCATCTCAAGGAGATGGGGATGGGCCAGGCATGGGGGATGGCCCGATGGAGGCCCTTGGAGTACTGGTGGAAAGTGGATGCAGCGACGTGCTGCTCCGGCGCATACTCCCATACCTGACCTGACCTGAGTACGTGGTGCAGGTGGGGTTGAAAATTAACATGGCCAAAAAAGAAAGCATGAACATAGAGAAAGTGCACACAAAAAAAATAGGACCACGGGTCTTGAAGCTCACCAGGATCAGGAGCAACAGTAAATGACGTCATAAAACGTAAAATTTTGTTCATATGCAGAATCTGCTCATGTGACTGGGTGAATCGAAGCCCTCTTGATGTTGATTACAGTGATACATGTTTACAGGTCATGTCCTTGGCTGAGGCCATGGCTGTGCTGCTGATGCAATGCCCCCTGAAAATGAGGGCAAGATTTTTATTGTATTTTAGCATTTTCAGTTAATGAGCACAGATTTTGATGCAGTCAATACACCTTCGTTTGGCATCAGATATAAAGCTTGTAGCAAAGTTTCATCAAAATCATGTGTTTGGTTCAAGCGATAATGACTGAAGTGTTTACAGACTGACTGATTGACTGACTGACTGATTGACTCACCTATAGACACTGCTCGATTGCATAAGCTCACCGGACTAAAGTTTGGGGTCCATGGTTACAATAACAGGAGGGAGAGATGCAGATGAACTACAACGAATACAAAAGGGAAGGAGTGCATTCATGAGACTCAAGGAAGTTTGGAAGGCAAAGAACTATCACACCAAAATGAAACCGAGAATGTTTGACAGCAATGTGAAGTCAGTCCTCCTATTGGAATGCAAATCTTGGAAAATCACAAAAGAAATAACATGGAAACTGGAGTCTCTCATCGACAGCAACCATGAGAAAATCTTGAGAATCTTCTAGCCTGACATGGCTAGTAACAGAGATGGAAAGGTTAACAGGGAAGAAAAACATCATAGAAAAGATAAAATTAGGAGGTAGAGATGGATTGGTGAGATGTTGCACATGGATGATCAAGATATACCGAAGACAGCAATATGCTGGATACCTGGCAGAAAGAGAAGGATAGGACAGCCAAGAGAGACCAGGTGACTGGTACCGTCAAGAAGGAAATGAAAGGAATGAAGGTCACCTGGAATCAAATCGGAAGGTGGGCCCAAGCATGACAAAAGTGGTGAGAGTTCATAAGAAGCTCCATACACGAGGTGGCATGATTGCATAATAAGCAAGTAAGCAATTATTGCTATTAATATTATTCATGCAAGAAGACCTAAGACAGTCCACAACAAGTCATGAAGGTCCCAATTCGATGAGAATAAAACCTGGGCAGGTCTACTCTATCACAGGGTGCAGCCGTTGCAGAACTTCAGGACGATATTTTGGATAAAGCACTGGCACACAATGGCCTTACTTTTTGAAACATTTGGCTAAAAGGTGTGTGTGTGTGTGTCTGTGTCTGTGTCTGTGTCTGTGTCTGTGTTTAGTAATTTCCGAGCCAGTGAGACTGGTTAAGTCCTTTGGTGGGCTGAGTACTTCAAGGTCCATTGCTACAAGGTGACTGGCATAAATCCCGTGGTTGGTTATGGCAGGAATTTGTAATTTGGCCAGCGCTCCAGCACATATTGGCCTACTCTTTTCGAATGACAGCGCCGTAGGACCTTTGACATCCATCATCACCTTGCTGGCAAATGGGTCCCGAAGTTAACGTCCCTCGGAAGGACCATGCATTCTGATTGATGTAAAGCCCTGCCTGTGAAACACCAGTATGACAATTAATCGTATGGTCATGACAAAACCAAGAGAGAGAGAGAGAGAGAGAGAGAGAGAGAGAGAGAGAGAGAGAGAGAGAGAGAGAGAGAGAGAGAGAGAGAGAGAGAGATGAAAGGTGTCTATACAATCTTTGAGAGATTCTTTCAGCGCTATTTTCATGGAACAGGAGTCGTACTTGAAGGATTTATACCCGTCATGAAAGACTGCAAGACGTGGATCATTCCAATAATGCCACTTTGTAATAGTCAGTTGTCAACAGAAGACGTTCCTGTCAAAGTTTTTGGAATTTACTCAAAAGAGAGCACCAGGGAGTGGATTCCTCAAGAGACTATCAAGCTTAAAAACAAGCAACAGTTTTGTTCCTGAAAGAAGAAAACAACCCCCACTGAAATGGTAAATTTGTTTTGAAAACAAAACGGAAGAGGTAGGACTCGAATGTATGAATGGATGTTATTATTCTCACACCGTCAGGCACGTAAGGCTGCTGAGGCAGTTTCCATTGGCTGGCGGGCACAATCCTGGACGGGTCTCCACTCCGATGCAGGATACCTGAATGACTCACTTTTCCCAGCAAACTGGTACCCTCCTCTTTCTGGGCTAAATCTAACTTCCTCGTGTGTGTGTGTGTGTGTGTGTGTGTGTGTGTGTGTGTGTGTGTGTGTGTGTGTGTGTGTGTGTGTGTGTGTGTGTGTGTGTGTGTGTGTGTGTGTGTGTGTGTGTGTGTGTGTGTGTGTGTGTGTGTGCGCGCGCGCGCGCGCGCGCGATGGCATCCGTAACCGATGTAACAAGTTAAGATTGTATAAAGTTATTGGGTTAACTCTGCACTGTGTCTTCTTTTGTAAATATTTGCATTTCTTTTGCTGCACCCATGAATTCCTTGCTTTCCCCTGCTGTACATAATTTGTGAATTAACCCTATTATTGTGCCACATAATTTTCCTCGCCTTGTTGTAATAAATTGCTTATTATAAATGTACCCCGGCTCATTTTTGTCTTTTCCTTCATTGCTGCAGCAATGACCGAACGTAGATTAGCCGGGAGATTATAATTCCCCAACGGATTGGCTCTCACATCAGTCTGGCGTTGTGCTAGCGGTAAGCTCAGCTGCCTTAAAATCCAATAAATAAAAACAGTAGCACAACCGCCCAGGGCGCGATTCCCTGATAAGGAGACTGCGTGTACCACAGTTAAACGGAAGTCAGACGGAGGTCACTGGGTCACGTGGTTAAATTGTTGGCATTAGTGGTCGATTAGCGATCCACGACATGAACATATTCGTGTGCAACGGCCTCGATTCCCAGTGACTCCGAGGAGAACCGGGGATACCGCCACCCTCGTAGTACCCCCGTGGCCCCAGGTCCGCAACAGTATCTTGAAGCAATGAATGCTATTTTTTAACATGATAGATTTATGATCGACGAATCAAACATCATTAATTTCACGTCAATGATTTTGCCGCCAGACTGAATAAATGACGAAAAACCATTATACGTCGTCAGAACATGCATGAAGTCATCAGTGCTTTCATTTTTCAATGAGAGCAATGACATCCGTCATCTGAAAAACCTTTCAAGCTCACAACAACCTGTTGTACAACTATCTTGCTAAAATACAAAGCACTTCGATAGTCTCAGGCCATTCGCAATGTACGTTTTTCTAATGCCCACTGATGATGATCAAACAAACAATCCTTGGAGCCAAGAGGGTCTTTTCTCATTACCAGGAGGCCAGATGCAAAATGGGAAATATTATGCTCGTACAAGAAGCAATTTGCAAGTCCACATCAGATCACAGCTTTTAATATCTTTCTGAGACCCAATAACTTTTATAAATGAAACTTTTACTTGCGTTTTGCATGTTGAACAAGTTACTCCATCATGAATTAATTGCATGACTCGATACAGAGGGTTGAAAGAAATATATCAAGAAGCCATATCCCTCTTGTCACCACCATATTAGGACTGGCAGGATGACCAAAGAGGTACGCACACTCGCCACGGAGCTGTCTCGCCTGAGTTTGAATCCCGACCCAGCTATAAACTGTTATCCTGGTGTTTCACAGGCAGTGATTCATCATTGGGTGGCACATCATTGGGTGTGCCATCCCTCGGGTAGACAATACCTAGACATCCCTGCTGCCAGAATTAGTTGGTGGGCATTAAAGACCCCATGGTGTCCTTAGTGAAGAGGAGGCGAGATATCTCCGGAATCTTGAACAACTTACAAATTCCTGCCCTAAATACTGTAACACAGAGTATGGTATATCGGATCGGAATATGACAGAATCTGGAAGAAAAGCTGAAAATTACACTGAATAAAAACACAGACAGGCAGGTGAATAGATAAACATAAACACGAGCTTGATATGTTTCTTGAATATAACGTCATTTAAGGAATATATGATGTCGGACAATTGTTGGCTTAATTAGTAGTTGGTGGGCTTGGGATCTCAGCATCCTGAGTACAAATCCCACTCTGCTGTTGAATTAATACCAGGTGGGGTTGACTCTGCCTGTCATCCTTCCGAGGTCAGCAATATGAGTGCCAGCATGCTGGTATCCTGTGTTGAAGTGATGACCCGTCCAGGATTGTATCCAATAGCCAAGGAGACTGTTTAGGCAGCAGAAATGCTCTGCACAGAGTATGGTCCCAATGGATGGATGGATGGACGATTGTGTACGTTTACTGAGACACTGTAGTGTAATGTTCTGTCTGTCACTATGCTCTATTTGACTGTGCGTGCTATCAGAGCCACAACATGGGGATGGCATAACTTGCTATGAATGCATTGATTGAAAACGGATCAGAAGAGTGGAGTCTGGAAAAGCCCCAAATGCATGGGAAGTAGTGCTGATATAAATAGAAAATGCATTTGGAAGATCCATCACTCTTCTTGCTCCACAGGTACGCGATGATAAAGACATGCAAGATGCCACGTCCACTTGGCTCGCCAAAGCTTTAACATGATGTTAGGTTAGGTGGTAAGAACCTGTATTTTGAAAAGATTCAAATCGCCACAAATTGAGATCAAAATGTAAGGCATGTCATGGTGAGAATGAAAGAAGACCAAGAAGAATGCAGATTTGGCCAAAAGCTTGTCACTATAAAGATCGTCCAGAAGCTACATCCGTGACTCATTCAATTTCCCACAGTTGTGTGTATGTATGTATGTATATATATATATATATATATATATATATATATATATATATATATATATATATATATATATATATATATATTGTTGTGGTTGACCAAATTCGCAAACCACCATTCAGGTCCCTTAGGTGAGATATCTCGGTAAGTATATGTGTAGTTAGGCCCAAACCCGTTGTCTAGAGGGAATAAATGTCATTCATGAGGGCTGCGACTCTTCAGGATAGCCGTTTTTCTTTTACTATCTTTATTTTGGACCAGCCGCCATTATTACCACCACCAACCACGTCTCAACAGCCATCACAACAACAACCACCAACCACAACGCCGCTTCACCACAACCGCCACGACCTTTACCATCACAACTCGCCACCATCGCATCACCGTCATCTCGCGCCACTCGTGGGCACCGATGCTGGACTCGTGTAGGGCGCGCACCGAGCAGCGTGTTCAAAAGCATCGCGGACTTTCCGCAGAAAAACGGATCAAAAACGACTCACGCCCACTTTTGTTCCATCCAATCGGTGAGCGAGGGGCGATTTGGCCCCGCCTCCAGGGCGTTGGAGGGCGGTCGCTATATGCAAATTCATGGATCAAAAAGCATTCACGCCCACTTTTCCTCGGGCCAATGGGGAGCGAGGTGAAAGGTCGGAGGCAGAGGGTCAAGGGTGGAAGAGCGAAGCCACGGGGCTTATAAAAACGACTGCGTTCGTCAGAAGAGTTGGAAGTGGAGGGAGTTGAGTTTGGGAGTTCGGAGAAGCAGTTCGCAGTTGGCAGTTCGCGGAGTCGGAGTGAAGAGGACGGAGCTGTGGAGAGGCGGCGGCGGCGGCGGCGGACGAGGGGGTGCTCGCGTCGGATTCGGGGAACTGCGGAGGGAAAGGCCGGCGGCGCGACCGAGGTCGTGGTGGAGACGCTCGTCGCGGGACCCGAGATTTTGTGAAATCCTCCTTTCCCCGAGCATCAGCAACCCCCTCCTGTTTCCCCCCGCGCTGAGATAGTGCGACAAAAGGGGGCCCCCTTCCCACCCCCTACCAGACACTGTCCGCGAGGCCCGCGGAGTTGAGGCACCACCGCCACTTCGCGTCTCATCATCAGACGGGTAGGCCCGACACGGTCTCGGCCCCAGGCCCGCCTACCCCCCTCATCCTGGAGGGTGGTTCTCTTTTCTTTTGCTTTGGGAATATGTGTTGTCGGCGCCGTCTGTGAAGTAAAATTGTATAAGTGTTGCCGAGTGCCCGGTAGTCGGATAGATCTGCATCGTTGCATTTGCTTTTTGTCTTCTTCTTTTACATGTGCTTTTGGTGGAATTGTATATGTGTTCTTTCCGTTCATCGCGAAATAAATGTGCTTATTGTTGAACTGTTTTCCCGCTTCGCTTCGTCATTTCTTTCATTGAATCCCCATCTTGCTTCACGTAAAGGGTTGGTCGTGGGCTAAGACGCCCGATAATTAATCGAACCGTCGAGGCCGACGAATAACACTGCTCGGTTATCCCGATAGTACGGAACGGGTCGCTTAAGTGGCCCGTGTCCGAAGTCGACCTGCGGCGAGGTGCGATCGCCCGGTCTACCCTCCGTGTGGGTACTTAGGTAGGTCGAATCTGGCGAGCAACCCTATCCCACGCGGGGGCCGATTGGCTCGATCGCGGTGAGACCGAAAGGTCCACACGTGACTGGTTCCCGGCGTTAGTCCGAGAGGGTCACGACTGGATTGTCCGTCCGGTGGGCGACGTGCCGCGAGTCGAGTTACGTGGCCGTCCGCACGCCGGCGGGCGCGAATCCGCAACACTGGTGTCAGGTCGTGCGATATAAACCCATCGCCCTCCTCGTGACACTGGTATTGGAGAACGGGAAAACAGGCTCTCCTGTCTCCGGCTAAATTCACGGGAATCGGTCCAGGGGTGAGAGGAGCGACCCCCGATTCCCTCCAAATTACGAGCAAGCTAAATTAACCCTTCACGAGAAATAAGATGGCGTCTCAAGGCGAGCGGGAGCCGGGGGTATTAGGTATGTGTCGTCATGTAGGATCCATGGCCCAGGTCGGTTCTTTTTATAATTATAACCCCACCACTAACTGTGGTCAGTGGGAGCGGCTTGAGCACGAACTTTGCCGGCAAACGGAGTCGCACAATGGCAGCGCGATCGCACCTCAGTGCAGCACGGAGCGGGCTGATATTAATGGCACAGCACGAGGCGTGAGCTCCCAGTCACCGGTTCAAGGCACGTGGTCACGGCATGTGCCATGGCAGGCGTGGCAGGATGACGATGCGAGCATTGGCAGGCTTCAGGCACAATTGGGGGATGTCCCCACACTCTAATACCAATTTCAAAATTAAGAGTACAAAGGTCAAGGTCGAGGTCATGAAAAGGTCAAAACCGTCATTTTGCCATAGTGCGGTCGATTTTTATCCAATTTGCATGCAACCAATGCCAAAATGTTGTGAATTCAATGCCCAATCTTGTGATATACGATATGACACAGGAAATTTAATGTTTTTAAGCCATAACACATATGAGATGGCAGATGTGGTATGGGATTAAATACCCTCACAATCAACGGTTTCTGGGGGGGGCAAAATGTAGCGTTGGCGAAGGTATGCGCTCTACTGAGTGCCCGTTCTAGTTGTTTATTTGTCTGTCTGTGAACAGGATATCCCAAAAAGTTGGGGACGGATTCGGACAAAATTTGGTGGAGAGCTTAGACGTGTCATTCGGATGAAATGATTAGATTTCGGTGAAGATCTGGATCCGGACACTAGAAATTTTTATGCGATTCTTCACTATTGAAAGATTGGATCAAAAACGATACATATCACAATACCTAAAAAGTTATTGATGGATTCTGACGAAACTTGGTGGATGAGTTGGATGTGCAACAAAAACGATTCGATTTTTGGTGAAGATCCGAATCTTAATCTGGATAAGATAATTTTTTAGTTTTAAAAGTGATTCTTCCCCATTGAGAGATGGGGGTAAAAACAATATATAGCATAATATTTCAAAAAGTTGTGGATGAGTTGGTAGATGACAAGAACAAGCCAATTAGATGTTGTTTCAGGTCCGGATACAGATCCAGCCTATCAATGGAGGTGCAAAACGTGAACGTTTAGCCTGGCGGAGGTATGCGCTGTGCCGAGTACCATTCTCGTTGGAAATACAACGTTTTCTGATTTTGAGAAACCATTGTGGCTCTTTCAGCAAGACATTTATTGCAAAAGAAATTCCATTGTAAAATGCAAGTGATTTTTCAGGAGAAAATAAATTCAGGTCCATCGATTGAACGTAAATCAGACATCACATCAGATTGTACAAGCTCACAGTAATCCAAACTGAATTACAATCTTTCCAAACCCACCATAATTGTTTGCTCACCTAACATCTTGAGTGTCCATAAGCTTGATTCAGGAGATCATTGGGTATGGTGGGAGTGGGGGTGAAGGGAGTCTGTATCAGAAAGCTATTACAAGATTGGATAGTCAACTCAATATCGCCACGAGATTCTGTTCCGAGCGAAATGCATTACATTTAACGAGAAATTCCAGCCTTTTATGCTGAAATATGTATTCATCTTCAGAGGGTGATGGATTCCACTGGCTAAAAGTAACTCTTCAATAAAGTAAGCAGAACAGCAATTTTGCTTCCACTCACAGTGTCTGCTGCTATTATCAGCTGGCAGTTGTCCCTTGGATGTGTCGTTAGACAAGATGTGTTAGGGAAGGATGTGTTAGACTGATTGAAATTCTACCCTGAAGGTTCTTTCAGGCATTAGTTTTAGTGTTTTAAAAAAACTAATAATTAAAGAGTCAAATACATAATGTATTCAAAACGGCTGGTTTGACTCCCTCCTCCTACCACCTCCCCCACCCCACCCACCTACCCCACCCCACCCACCTACCTCAATCCACTTTTCCTTTATCAGTCTGAAACACATCCCTTTTCCTTCCCTGCCCAAAACTCTTTCCACTCCTAAACTCCCTTCTCTTTCCTCTCCACACCCACCAGAACCTTTAGCACCCATTTCGACCCTGTTAAGACCTTTTCGACCCCTTCACATCCATTTGGACCCTTTTGCAAAGTATAAACCTTCTTTGACCCTTTCGTCACTTTTCAGACTCTTTGGACAATTTCAAACCATTTGGACACTTCTGACCCCTTTTGGTTTTTGTAGACCCATTTAAGGCCCTTTGACCCCTTGGACCCCATAAACACTTTTTGACCTTTTAAGATCCTTAAGCCACTCTAGACCCCTCTAGACCCCTTATAAAATCGAAATAAATTCTCCTAGAAATCGTTTTTGATGACCTTTTTCGTGCACCATTCGCATCGCATCACAAGTTGTAATGACGAATCGAAACTGATATCCCAAAGTGAAACTGATTTTGAAAAGTGCAACTGAAACTACTGAACTATATATCATCGAATGGGAAACCAAAATGAAATGCTGTGAGAAATACTGAATGGAAATTGCCAAAAGCAAAGCTATGGGGTCAAAAGGTCAAATACCAAAAATTTCAATTACGGTACATTTTTCAGCATTTTTTTTTAATGCAATCAACATTGGGGGACGCATTAAATATGGAACAATTTTTGGGATTTGACACCCGGTTCATGCCCCAGAGGATGGAGACTTAGGGTCACAGGTGACCTACAGTAAGTTTAACTCAAAATTTGATTTTGAGTCATTCCTGGTGAAATGTTTGCCATCTTTCAACTTTGCTTTAGCTGGGAAGTGTGGGGTTTGTGATTTCACACCATCAACTTCACTGTAGTTTTACTTTTTAAATCAAATGAAATAATAGAGATATGAGAACGGCAATCGGTAGAGCACATACCTCCACCAGACTGAACAGTTTAAAGCTTGTATTCCCTGGATAGGCCAGATGTGCATCCGGGCCTGAACCAAAATCTAATCGGCTTGTTCTTGTCATCGACCTAACTCACCCACCAAATTTTGTCCGTATCCATCCACAACTTTTTGAGATATCCTGCTATATATAACTTGTATCGTTTTGGCCCTATCTCTCAATGTTGAAGAATCACTTTCAAAATTCTCGGATCCGGATTTGGATCTTCACCAATATCGAACCATTTCGTCCTTCCTTGTAACACAACCAAATAAACCAAATTTCGTCCGAATCCGTCCATAACTTTTTGAGATATCCTGCTTACAGACAAAGAAACAAAACAGACAGAGGTGAAAACATAAACTCCATCCACCTTTGGTGGCGGAGGTAACAACTAGATTTGCATTTTTCACGACAGTTGTTGAAACATTGCATGAAATGAATCACAGGAAATGTAAATCAATGATAAACTTTCAATAATTCACATCTTTAATGTGAGAGGCAGGTTATGTTGTACCAAAAAACAAGCTGTGTGAAATTTGTGCTTTCGCCTCGCCCTGTTGCGGCTCATAAATGAACTTAAAATATTTCTCATTTCTTGATACAAGTAAGTGTTATAAATGTAAGTAGGTACTTTGGGAAACTGAATTGTTGATTGAATTTATAGAGGAAAAATTGCCAATTAGCTTCAGTTAGTGCTTTGACAAATAATTTAATAAATATATGCTGGGAAAGCTAGTAGGGAGGTGGAATACACACTTTCCCCTGTAGTTGTAAAACCTTGTAAAACCTTATCTGTCTGGGCCAGCAGCAAGGAATCAAACACTTTTTCACCGGGGCAATAAGTAAGCTCTGAGAACAGCCCGTTTTTCATCCTGCGTCAGTGATTTTTAACCTTACAAAGTTCCATCTGTTATTTCTCTAAGAGGCCTCTCTTTGTTCAGTTAATTTATTTTGATGTATCAACCACGTCCTGGAGGGATCACATATATATTCGTAATATGCTATGTATAGTTAAGTTTTCTGCTTACGACATAGTTGCAGGCTAAGCTTCCTCTTGTGCATGAGTGTCTTATATTTATTACTGAATAAACAGCTTAAACTGAACTAAAGGTGTTTCTGTCTTGAGGTAGCCCAAAGTGCCACGACAGTACCTACCAAAAACACAATATTCATTGACCTTAAACTCGTACCTCCGAGTATACAACACAAAAAATTTAAGACAATACCCCTGGGTGCTCACCTGGAAGCGGCTGGATAAGAAAACAATGGAATCTCTGGTAGGCATGGATAAAGCACAAAATATTTAAGGGAGAAGAAAGTAAATACTGTTACGTTTGAGGGGGGGGGGGGTGGTATGCATTCAAAGGGTAATTAGGATGTTTAATTAGGTATGCCATGCTGTTCGAGTTTACCAGGATCTCGATGTAATAAGTAGCAATTTCAGTGGTGATAAGTTGTCTAGTAAATGTTCATTTCTTCAAGGAGGGAGATGATAATTGTCACGTAATTAGATAGGGACACGGGATAGGGTAAGTGTGTCTGCGTAAACCCCTTTTTGGTATTCTCTGAAGACTGGCCGTGACGTCACAGGACAGTGCAGCGGATGGCTCCGCCCCGTGATCACGATTGGTGGAAGGCGATGGCGGTGGGCCAATAAACGGCTTGATTGAAGTGACGAGGACAGAAGGATAAAAGGTTCTGTTCGGGGTCGAAAAGGAAGAAGAAGAAGAAGAAGAAGAAGATTACAACCAGAACGATCGTGTTTTTTTGGTGTGGAAGCTGTGGCGGCAGAGAGCGTCCTGGTTGCTGTGCTGAGTCGATCGTGCTCTTGATCGTGTCTGGGAGCCTTGCCGAGCCTCGTGCCTCGCCTCGGTTGGCTCTGGGGTTCTGCTGACTCGGAGTACGAGGTCGGGCAGTGGGCGGACCTGCCTCCCTCTCCTGCTCGCGGCTTGGCGCGGGAGCTGGTTCCCTGGCGGCTGTGGGCGGACTTGGGCCAGGACCAGGAGGTCGACGGCACCGCGGTTTCTCCTGTCCCCCCCCCCCCTGGCGAGAGCAAGGCCGGCTCATCCGGCGCCGATCCAGGGACAGTTGCGTCCACACCACGGTCCAGCCTGACCACCAGAGATAGCTACGTTTTGTGTGTGTGTGTGTGTGTGTGTGTGTGTGTGTGTGTGTGTGTGTGTGTGTGTGTGTGTGTGTGTGTGTGTGTGTGTGTGTGTGTGTGTGTGTGTGTGTGTGTGTGTGTGTGTGTGTGCTTGGCGCCTTAGAGGGATTGAGAACTGTATATTCATTGGAATTGTCTGTGTTTTTCCCCACGCCCGATCCCACACCATCCTGTCGAATCGCCCCGGATCCCTCTTCTTGCCGAGTCTTGTTATTTCTGGTAATTATATAAAAACAAATAAACATCATCAACTCAGTGAAAAGTGACTCGTGCCACCTTCCTCGTCCCGTTTGCGGTAAAGCGATTAGAACCGCCATGTTTGGGTTATAAACAAAAAAATCGCCTCCATCGTTTCGGCTCATTCTACGTTGACGGGACTGTTCAAGTCCCGTGGACGTCACATTGGTGTCAGGGTGTTGGATGTTCGAACCCCTCTAAATTATATTTGGTATCGGAAGAATATACCAAGATTAAAATCTCGCCACGAATTGGAATATAAAATTATTACAGAAAAGCGCGCGAGAGCGGGAAAATTTTGGCGGGATTTTTCAAATTTAAATTAATTGGCGGCAAACGGGACTTCTGCACCATGGCGGATGTGCAGATGTTTGAGGAGGAAGGCCACGTGTCTGGCAGCGAGTCGGGGGAAGAAGGGAGAGACGGGGGTAGGGTTGGAACCTCCCCCATTCCGAGCGTGAACCGTGCTTCATCGCCCGTAACGGAGCCGGCAGCGCCGGAAACCGGCACGATGACGATCTGGACAATGTTGGAACGTTTAATGAGTGCAATTACATCACAGGGGGCAAAAATGACGGCACAGGGGGCACAAATGGCAGAAATGATGGCACAAATGGAAAATCAATTCGTGACACAGAGGACAGAAATGACGGCACAGAGGGCAGAGATGGCGGATCGATTGGGGGTAATGGGGGAACAGTTGGGTGCACGGATTGATTTAATGAGGGATGAATTGGGGGAAAAGATGGAGAAAATGAAAACTGAGATGCAGGAGTGTGTGGATGTTAAATTGGGAGAAATACAAAGTAAATTCGAGGATAGATTGGAGGAAACAAAGGTAGAAATTACATTGGAGGGGGAAAATATACAAAAAAAATTGGTAGATAAAATTGATGCAACGAACATTCGGGTTGATAAAGTGGATGAAAGCCTGGAACGTCATCGTGCCTGTGTGGATGCTCGTATGCAGCTGCAAGTTGAAGAGTGGGGAGAGCTGAGGAAGCAAGGGATGAATTTGGCGGAGGAGGTAAAAGGATTGGAGGCTCGTTTGGACGAACAAGATAAAATTATGAGCCAAGATGAAGTCTTGGATAAAGGTCTGGTAGAGCCGTCTTTTGTAAGTAGAGTGTCCGGGTTGGTTGAGGAGCAGCTACAAACTCGCGACGGAGCCTTGGAGGAGGTTGTGCGGGCCCAGAAGTTCCTGCGGGAAGAGGTGAATCGGTCCATTCAACGTTTGGAACAGGAGGCAAAATTGACCCATGAGACCCTCACCACAAAACATCTTTGGCCACAGTGGGCCCCGAAATTGGATACGCAGCCACAAGGGTGTTTGATCCCTGGGCTGGATTCGGACAAGGGAGAAACTGAAAAGCGGGCCACCGTAAAAGTGATCCCCCTGGTAAATTTCGACGGGTCAGGGAGCATTGAAGCTTTTCTGACACAATTTGAGTGCATTTCCCGACTAAACGGGTGGAATGAGCAGGAACGTACAGGAAATTTGGTGGCAACGTTGCGGGGACCAGCCGCAGATGTGTTAAACGTGATCGCGGAGGGGATGTTGACCAGCTCCCACATTTGCGAGGCGTTGAGCCGTCGGTTTGGGTTCGCGGCAAACTGTGATCTGGTGCGGGCCCAGCTCCAGCACCGCAGATTAAAGCCGGGTGAGACAGTGCAGGAGCTGGCACAGGACATTTACCAATCAGTCAGGATCGCGTATCGGGACCTTACAGTGGAGGCGTGGGACAGACTGGCACTAGAGAAATTTTTAGCTGCTCTTCCTGACCCTGAGGTCCGAGCGCTAGTGGAGCTACAGGATCCACCCACCATTCACCGAGCGGCCGAGTGCGCGGCCAGGCTGGTCTCGTGGAGTCGGCCGGGTCGGGTTCCAGAGAGGCCATCGGTGACGATCCGACAGGCGGAGATCCAGGATCAGGGAGGGGGCTGGGAGAAATTGGCATTACCCAAATGTTTCAGGAAATTTGCCAGAAACTGTCAAGTTTGATAAGGGGTAATTCGGTAGTTGATGCGCCAAAGCGGCGGGGTCCAGCCCAGCCAAAAGAGCAATTTGATTATGGCCGAGGGGGTCCGGAACCGGAAGAGACATTTCACCAATACCCACGGGGGCCTTTTATGGGGAGTTGTTTCCGGTGCGGGCGAAGAGGACACATGCAACGATATTGCCGGTACCCGGCGATGGAGGGACCCTCCAATAGACTTTTAGACTCAGAGAGGGTGAATCCTCCTGCTGAACCGCCAGGTCTATCCGAGATGCCCTTTCATAGGTCGGGTCCGGAGATCACTGTCGGGGGTCCGGGAGACTAGATCGGGCTGAGCATATAGGGCCATGCACGGCTGGTGAGATTGTGGCGAAGTTCCTCCTTTAGTGGAAAAAAAAAATGAATTGTGGAAAAATTGGCATGGGTTTGTAAGTTCTGCTGGGTTTTAGAGTGACAATCGGGACAGTGGATAATTGGAAACAAAGCGGGCACGAGTGGCTGTCCAATGGCTGGTGCGTGGATCGGGTGAAGTGCTGTGTGAGTTGTTTTAAGTGAAAAAGTGAAATGTATGGTGCACACATTGTTTTTTTATTGGGCATGGTGTGGTAACAGGGAAGGTCATGGTCGGTTAAGTGTTAGAAATGCAGGTGTCACATGTAAGGCCGATGGGGTGGGAGAGTCATGTGGGTTTTGTGAGTGGGGATGATGTGCTTGTCCACAGGGATTGCTGAAGCTCACGGTGAGCGTGAATTGCGACCCCCTTCAAGGAGATTCACCACCTGGTGGCTAACGGTGACAGTGTCTGGAGGCAACTGGGAGAGGGTCTGGTTGGGCGACCAAGGCAGGTAGGACCTTGGCGATCCAGGAAGGCCAGAGGAGCCAGTGAGACCCCTTCCCGAGTGTTGTACGGGATTAGAGCTGATGGCTACCAGGGGGGAGGGAATCAAAGGGAGCGGGGCGGAGAAGCGTCCGGGTTGGACTAAAGCTTACCTGTGGGCATGGTTGCACCTGAGATGCCCCCATCATCTTGTGGTGACCCACCCCACGGCCATGACGGGGTTCAGCCTGCATGATTAAAATGAGAACCATGACCTAGAAATGTGATGATGACCATGGTGTGAGTGTTGTGAAGATGTGTGAGTCCCACCCGATCCCGCACAACTTGACAGGTGCAGCAAGGGCATGATGTCCGCATAATTTTGGGGCAAGCAAATTTGAAAATTGGCTCCCCAGGTAACGCTGGGTCTATTAGCATCCACTGGGGGAGGCGGTCAAGTGTAAATATCCTGTGAATAGTGTCGTTCAGGCTTAGAGTAGGAATATAAAGTATAAGTGTTGTGTTTTTGTGGAACCTTTTGTTTCCCCTCCCCAGATCACTGGAAGAGTGCTGGGCAAGAGCGATGATCCGGAGGATGGAGTGCAACTTCGCTCAGTGCTCTCATGTGATAAAATAAAATAAAAAAATAAAAAACGAATGATTGTTTAGGTGAGGATAAGGCCATAGGGGGGTAGTACATTAAGCAGGATAGGTAAGTTAGCTGCGACTCGCTGCCCATTGCCCCTCCGACTTTATTTCGTTAGGTTAATTAGGTGTGAGTCAGTAAGTGTTAAGGCTGGTACGGTAGCGCCTGTGATATACCTTGCAGGAGCTGTGGTACCAGAGGAGGGGGCAGTGTTACGTTTGAGGGGGGGGTATGCATTCAAAGGGTAATTAGGATGTTTAATTAGGTATGCCATGCTGTTCGAGTTTACCAGGATCTCGATGTAATAAGTAGCAATTTCAGTGGTGATAAGTTGTCTAGTAAATGTTCATTTCTTCAAGGGGGGAGATGATAATTGTCACGTAATTAGATAGGGACACGGGATAGGGTAAGTGTGTCTGCGTAAACCCCTTTTTGGTATTCTCTGAAGACTGGCCGTGACGTCACAGCACAGTGCAGCGGATGGCTCCGCCCCGTGATCACGATTGGCGGAAGGCGATGGCGGTGGGCCAATAAACGGCTCGATTGAAGTGACGAGGACAGAAGGATAAAAAGGTTCTGTTCGGGGTCGAAAAGGAAGAAGAAGATTACAACCAGAACGATTGTGTTTTTTTGGTGTGGAAGCTGTGGCGGCAGAGAGCGTCCTGGTTGCTGTGCTGAGTCGATCGTGCTCTTGATCGTGTCTGGGAGCCTTGCCGAGCCTCGTGCCTTGCCTCGGTTGGCTCTGGGGTTCTGCTGACTCGGAGTACGGGGTCGGGCAGCGGGCGGATCTGCCTCCCTCTCCTGCTCGCGGCTTGGCGCGGGAGCTGGTTCCCTGGCGGCTGTGGGCGGACTTGGGCCAGGACCAGGAGGTCGACGGCACCGCGGTTTCTCCTGCCCCCCCCCCCCTGGCGAGAGCAAGGCCGGCTCGTCCGGCGCCGATCCAGGGACAGTTGCGTCCACACCACGGTCCAGCCTGACCACCAGAGATAGCTACGTTTTGTGTGTGTGTGTGTGTGTGTGTGTGTGTTTGGCGCCTTCGAGGGATTGAGAACTGTATATTCATTGGAATTGTCTGTGTTTTTCCCCACGCCCGATCCCACACCATCCCGTCGAATCGCCCCGGATCCCTCTTCTTGCCAAGTCTTGTTATTTCTGGTAATTATATAAAAACAAATAAACATCATCAACTCAGTGAAAAGCGACTCGTGCCACCTTCCTCGTCCCGTTTGCGGTAAAGCGATTAGAACCGCCATGTTTGGGTTATAAACAAATAAATCGCCTCCATCGTTTCGGCTCATTCTACGTTGGCGGGACTGTTCAAGTCCCGTGGACGTCACAATACTCATGGATTTATTTTTTAATGCAGTGAACAAATTTTGGTACATCACGGGTGATGAAGGTTGTGGTCTAGTTTCATCAAAATTGTGTGTGTAGTTTCGGAGAAGAGAGAAAATACCTATTTTGGGGGGAACCCCCCCCCCCCGCACCTCTCCCCCTCCCCTGTAGCCCTCCTTAGACTTCATTTTTTATTAATAGTATGAACAAACTTTGGTACATCATGGGTGATGAAGGTTGCAGTCAAGTTTTATCGAAATTATGTGTGTGGTTTCAGAGAAAAAAAGTAAATACATATTTTGGGGGGCAACCCCCCAGAGATCCCCCTTAGACACCAATTTTCTTAATGACGTGATTAAACTTTGGTAAATACTGGGTGATGAATGTTGCTGTGAAGTTTCATCAAAATCGTGTGTGTAGTTTCAGAGAAGAAGTTGCAAGTACTTGTGGATGGACGTACGGACGGACTGACAAACGGACAACATGCCATCCCAGTAGCTCTCTGGAACCACGTTCCAGGTGAGCTAACGAGAAAGAGCAATCAGAGTTTGCCATACCTCGTTTTTTGTGGTTTTACAGTATGTACTTTATAGACATACTCGCATTCTAATTGTGCATACTTAATAGAGGTACTCTGTTGAAAAAAGATAACATGTAATACTGGCTATCACCAGATGGGGTTTGTGGCCTATGTGAGGACATTGTTTGCAGACAAACAGACAATCAGACAGAAAAAAAAAGTATCGAAATGCAATACCCTCTCATCTGGCTAGTATCTCTCAACTTGTATCTCTCAAAGATACACTACCGGTCAGAAGTTTTAGAACACCACCATTTTTCCAGTTTTTACTGAAATTTAAGCAGTTTAATGTTTCAATGTACTCTGAAATTAAAGCACAGAACAAATAAACAATTGCAGATAAAAAATAAATCATGGAATCGTTTTGTTGAACAAAATGTAATCTAAATTTTTGACTCATTAAAGTAATCCACCTTTTGCAGATATAACAGCCGAACATACTCGTGGCGTTCTTTCTACAATGGAAATCAAATATTGTTCGGAAAGTTCTTCCCAACACTGTTGCAGAAGTTCCCACAAATGTGTTGCACTTGAAGGTTGCTTTGCTTTCACCCTTCTGTCCAGTTCATCCCAAACCAGCTCGATGTGGTTTAAGTCGAGAGACTGTGCTGGCCATTCCATGATTTGAAGCCTACCGTCTTGTTCTTTTCTTCTAAGGTAGTTCTGACATAGCCTGGAGGTATGTTTTAGGTCGTTATCTTGCTGCAGGATGAACCCCTGACCAACTCGGCATAGACCAGAGGGTATTGCATGGTGCTGCAAAATGCTGTGGTAGCCCTTTTGGTTCAGGGTGCCAGTCACTCTGTGCAAGTCGCCGACTCTGGATCCAGCAAAAGAGCCCCAGATCATTATGCTTCCTCCTCCATGCTTGACAGTTGGTGTCACACACTGAGGAACCATCCTTTCACCTACACGACGGTGTACAAAAACCCTGCGTGATGAACCGAAGATTTCAAATTTTGATTCATCGGTCCATAAGACCTTCTTCCAGTTTTCAGTCGTCCATTGGCGATGCTTCATGGCCCAGGCAAGCCTCTTTTTCTTATTTTTCTATCTTAGCAATGACTTTCTTACTGCCACTCGACCTGTCAAACCTGCAGCTCAAAGCCTTCTCTTTAAAGTTGAAACTGAGACTTCCTTTCTTTGATCAGTGTTAAGCTGTGCTTGAAGCTGCTGTCCTGTGAGCCACCTATTATACAAGCTGTTGACTCAGAAACTTGTCTTCTGATTGTGTTGTGGCTTTGGGTCTGCCAGACCTCTTCCTGTCAGAGTTTCCTCCAGTTTCCAAGTGCCTTTTGATGGTGTAGGAAACTGTACTCACTGACACCTTGGCTTTCTTTGCAATTTCTCGAAAGGAAAGACCTACACTTTTAAGGGTTATAATGGTCTGTCTGTGTTCCTTTGTTAATTGTCTTTTTCTCGCCATTATGATAGCAATATACTACTTCCTGCAGTACAATATTGTCCAAATAATGCTTCAGAGGGTGTAGCAACACAGTCTGTTCAAACACTACTTTTATACAGACAGAGGGTTTGTAACTTATCAACAAAAGTTGGGACACCTGTAGGAATTATATGCATTAACTTTCAAGGCTTAATTTACTTCCATTGCTGCAGAACAACTGAAGTTGCTAACCTATTACTTGTTCCCTGAAAAGGGCGCTTTTTAAAAACTCTGAAATTTACATGATTTTTCAGTTTTTGGTAACCTCAACTTTTTTTTTTAACTCTGGCAGTTTACCGCTTAGCTTTGTACCATTTCAGGTTATTCACTGGACTTGAACTGCTTAAATTTCAGTAAAAACTGGAAAAATGGGGGTGTTCTAAAACTCTAGACCGGTAGAGTACTTTTGATCACTATGATAAAATGAGAAAGGATTAAGGTAGCAAGCGGAATGGAGCATTGTGTGACTACAAGAAATATAAAACGTCAAATTCAGGACGTATTGACATCCCAGAGTACATTTTCATTGCTTTCTGTGCTGTACTATGGGATCAAGTATTCCATTTGACGGGGAACCTTTCTGACCACCAAAAATCAAAAAATGGCCAATTAACAATAAAAACCATAAAATGGCCAAAAAGATCTGTGGCGTTGGCTATGAACTTTTTTTTTTTTAAGTTTTGAGGATAATTATCCCCCTCCCCCCTCTCCTCCTTCCTGGGTTGGCAGGATAACCTGGAGGCCACAGAGGTGTACACATATTCACCTGAGCTGTCTAATCTGAGTTTGAATCTCAGCCTAATTACACACTATCACCCTGACAGGGTGATACATCAATGTGTGCGTCATCCATTGGAGGGATGTCGAACTGGGCGTCTCATCGTCCACCATTAGATGGTGGACATTAAAATATCCCACAATATTATTTGTAAAGAGTAAGTGAGTTATGGCCAGTACCATGAACAAATTCCAAAATGCCTGTCCGAACTGGCACTGAACAAAAGCAAAGCTAAACCACCCAGTGTAATCATTGCCCTTGGGCTTTCTTCACAGCACTGAGCCTAGCTTCAGGAAGAACACCAGAAAGAAAGAAACCCCACCCCTCACCCTCCCAATCTCCATCGTCATTTAATTTTCAATATCTGATGAGTGGCCTCCAGAATTATCTACATTGTGGAGGAACATTTCACAGACAATGCCGGGAGGTTAAACGTACCTTGCTCAATCCAACGTAACAATAGAATATTAATCAAACCACACATTAACAGGACAGACCATTTTCAGCTCGTTGTTTAGAGCTGGTGGAATGCACCTGACACCTGCCTCATCAATCTCCTTTTGAAAAGTGCAGTTCCTAACGATAAAGCAGCCAAAGTATATGAACTTGTCCACCCTTCCAAGTGTATTTCCTCCATCAGTATTCTGCTTTAGTGTTTAGCTCGATTGATCATGAGATGCTGCCAAAAACCTGACAGCATTCTTTTTGATATCCTGGAAACTTTATTCACTTTTACAATACTAAAAAGGCCAGGAATTGTCTGTACAAACAACTGATGGAGATAATGTATTCAAAGGCTGTGTAATAATTGGTTAATGATGACTTCATAAGGTAAAATATAACCTCAGAAACCCATATAACTAAAGACTACTGTTGTCCTGTTGTAAATGCAGATCTAAGTTGTCCATGAGGGACATAATTCTGTAGCTATTTGATTAATATTTGACATCAATACAACATCTCTGTGATTATTTCTCATAATAACTACAAGATGGAGTTTTTCAAAAACATTGTTATTATGTCTGGATTATATTAGACCACGAGGCATTGTCATTATAAACGATGTTCTGCTTTTAATAATTGAACTTTCTGTCAACAAATATGGCATCCAATGGCCTCATGGTCAGGCGTTCGGCCTAGTTGGCTTGCTCATCCTGGATCTAATTAATTGGGGTATGTTTCAACACATGCCGTGGGAATGGTGGCACAAATCCAGGAAAATCGACATCCTCTGTCATTCTCAGGCGCCGTTGTACACGATGTTGGATTAAATCTTCTTTTGTAGCATTTGGGCCCTGCAACTGAAAAGAAGATATGTCGGTCATCATGATGGCGATGAAGCATCATCGAATACTTCTCGTGTTTTGAGCTTATATTTTTTTCTTATGCATACAGACAAAACGATGCATTAAACCTTGGCAACTCCATCAACATAGCATTACATGCTTAACCAGAGAACCATCTGAAAAGGCAAAGCCTGATTATTACGCTTTGTAATCAAACTAAACTTGATGAAAACAGCTAAAAAAAATAAAATAAAATGTAAATGTTAATAATGAATGTTCTCCATATTCTCTTCATAAAGATTTTTCGAAAATGTCACGACAAAAGCTCAAATGGTGAAAATGTTATGGCCTGGACAGATGCTCTGAAGCTCAAATGGTAAATAAATAAACACAGAAGGGGTTTCAAAAACCCAGCCGTCTCACACAGTGCAGCAGCAGAAGGGCTCATAAGGCCTATTTCTCCTCACTGTGATGTTGCCCTCTCCTCACCGTTACATTTTGACCCAATTATTAATTAATTATTATTCTCTCCATATTTTGAGAATAGTGGTTTGTTGAAAAATTGATGACAAAAGCTCAAAGGGTAAAAAGTTATGCCTCAGAGACACACACACACACACACACACACACACACACACACACACACACACACACACACACACACACACACACACACACACACACACACACACACAAACACAAAACCCCATCTCCCATTGACAAATACAAGCCTCATACGAGCCTCGACAAGGTATACAAAAATAAAAAAAACAGCTAAAACTACAAGGGCACTTGGTGGAGTGCATACCTCCTCCAAACAATGCCTGATCCACGAGAAAATATCGGGTCTAATATATATTTTTGAAATATCATTCCATATATCGTTTCTGGCCCTATCTCTCAATGGTGAAGAATCACTAAAAAAATTCTCGTAGTCGGATCCGGATCCAGATCTTCACCAAAATCTAATCAGTTCGTTCTTGTCAAACACGAAACCTGTCCACAAAATTTCATCCAAATCCGTCCCCAACTTTTTGAGGTATCCTGCACACAGACAAACAAACAGACAGACAGACAGGGGTGAAAACATAACCTCCTTCCACCTTTGGTGGCAGAGGTAAAAAAGGAAAGGTAAATTTCTTTAATGTGTTCTCCATTGTTGGGCTAATTACAGAGATTTCAATGTAACTTACTGTCCTGGGCATATATGTGATGTCTTTTCCACTGAGGATGTTTGGAAGAAGCTTTTCAACTTCCACAATCGTGATTTTGTCAGGGGATGGCAGGCCAATGTCCGTACTCGGAGTGGTCTCACTTGGAAAGGAAACCTGTAAAGAAGGAAGTTGCACTATTTTCCTCATGCTATTCCTTCATAATACCCCCCCCCCACCCTAACCAACTAGGTTGTGCTTTTACTGGCAAGACCAGTTGTATGCAAAGGATGTTTTTACTGTCGAGTAGAACTACTAATAGAGCCGAAGTGATTGATGTTGTTGCAAGGATGTGATGTAGTGTAGTTATTTCATGATTAAATGTTCAGCATAAGACAAACAGTATTTGCGTACAAGGATCACAACGTGTCGAAGTATGTCTAGACAGATTAAATTGTGATCCTTTCATTCTGTATTGTGTCTGCAGCCCAATAATTCCGTGTTAAGCCTTTAAATCTTTTCCTCTGTTATTTGACGTCGAGTCCACCCGGCTAGGTGGTCAACCGTAACAATGGTTGTCAGGAATGGGATCTGGCTGGACACTCGTCCGAATCCGGCGACTGTAACGATATTAAAGATTAAACTCAGTGTGATGAAATGGGATCATATAACAGGCATGGGGGTATACTACAAAATGTGAACAGGAAGAGTTAAAGTAAAAAAAAAAAAATCAAGACATTACATTTCAATAACAAAAAGAAGAAATAATTAAAATTTGAAATGAACGGAAAAATGGAAGTATAAATGAATTTCGAATCGGAACAAAACAATGAACGAGAAAGTTTGACTTCCATGCACGGCATCGCCTGGCTGTTGTCTGCTACTGCATTTTGTGAAAATCTCGATCACAGGTTCTTCAATGTTTCACAGGCTCCTTTAGAAAGGAAATCCACAATCAGTAATGGAAATGCCAATATACTTAATTTTTTATTATTTTATTCCATTTTAACGATTACTCTTTATATTTTTTTTTTTGTTTTTTTACATTGATCTCAGACTCATGGAGGAGCATGACAAAGACATTCTCAGGCATCAGTATTATGGTTGCTCTTCGTATTTAAAGATGAGAGTTCAAATGTGTATTGTGGACAACCTGTTAACATGAATTTGTTGATAGTGTAGGAGCTGCTGCCCAAAAAAACAATCACTCTGACATTGCAAGCGGTGTAACCTGGCATCAAGGGATATCTAATAAGAGCAGACCACTTGGTACCCATAGATTAGGCAGGAATTTGGAATTTGTTCAGGATGCCAATTATAATTTCCCTACTCTTCACAAAAGACTCGGTGGAATATTTAACATCCACCAACGACAAGTTCCATCAGAATGATCCTCTGGCATAACGTTCTTCAGAGTGACGGCGCACACGTGCTAAACACCAGGGTGGCAGCTGCGTTAAGATTCAATTAACCAAGGCTAGACAACTCAAAAGCGAATACCTCCAAGCTATCCTGCTAACCTTAGACTACAGTGTACTTTCATGTGAAATTGCAAGGAGATTAGTCGCCAAAGGAAAAAATAAAGAGAGTAAAAGGGATTTTGAACCGAGCTTCCCAGCAGTACGAGCCAACCTTTGGTTCAGATGGGAACACTAAAGAGGCCAGACACACTACTCTATCATTCCCTGTGAAAACAATGCAAGACCATTGTTGTAAAATCAGTGACACGTTATAAAATGGAAGATGAAGGATTGGAGGTGAGTATAAAATTTGCACTTGTACAAGTTTGAAAGTGAAGCAATGAATGGATGACCACGATGATCCTGAAAGTAAAATGGATAGTAAAAGTAAAAAAAAAAAAAAAAAAAATGAAAGAATCGAGACCTCACCTTGTTGGGCGAATCTTTTGTCGTCAAACGTTGTTTGCCACCTTTAGATGATTTGTTTTGCTTTCCTTGAGGCAAAAAAGTTGAGTATACTCAGTGATAAGTATCGGAATGGAGCAGATCATTAAAATTGTGACCAGGAAACATTTATACAGATACGACAATGGGAATGTAATCTCCTTCTTTGGGTAACAGCAGAAGAAGAAAAGTATAAATAAGACATCATAATCTATCTATAATTCCAGCAGTGTGTGTGTGTGTGTGTGTGTGTGTGTGTGTGTGTGTGTGTGTGTGTGTGTGTGTGTGTGTGTGTTACTGTGACAACTGTTTCTCGACAACCCCTGGTCCGATCTAATTGAAACTTGTCAGGTATATTGCTGGGGACCTGAGTATGTGCC
Organism: Eptatretus burgeri; assembly: GCF_056783735.1. NCBI lineage: Eukaryota > Metazoa > Chordata > Myxini > Myxiniformes > Myxinidae > Eptatretus > Eptatretus burgeri. Next base: position 46,702,976 of record NC_140975.1, on the reverse strand, counting down.
TTTTCAAGGTTTGATATTAATCGGACAAGTGCTTCCCAAATTATGGCCATTTATTTAGCAACCAATGACAAGACACGTTGCTGCGTAGGCGTGGCCGATGGGGAAGAGAACCTCAGTGCGTTCCCCATTACGGGTTACAACGTACAGACTTCGGGATAATGATGACTTGGTGTATTCTCATAATTTCTCGATTTCTTATGCGCATTTATAGATAAACACAATGCCCCAATCCAGTCGTCGTTTACGAGAGTGAAGGAACGGCCTGTGTTTGTTTGCTTGAAAGTTTTTTTGGGGGGGGGGGGGGGTTTACACGTACGTTTTTTTTTTTTTCTTTTTTTCTCTTCTCTTCTCTGTGTTTTTCCTTGCGACGACATTGCGAAAAGGCAAAATACGTTGGCACTGATTGAATAATTGGCCATTAAAACTAAATTGCGAATAATCGTAACTGCGATATGCGAACTTCCGGACAGTGAGGACTTAACTTCCGGACTTCCAGATAGTGACGACTTACTGTATTCTTTCTCGATTTTTTTCTCGATTTCTGTACTTTCTCGATTTTCTTAAACACAATGCTCCAATCCAGTCGTCGTTTACGAGAGCGAAGGAACAGCCTGTGTGGTTGTTTGAAAGTTTTTTTTGTTTGTTTTTGTTTTTTTTGCACGTACGGCCACGCACGTACGGGCTCGCGACAGCGAAGGAACGGCCTGTGTGGTTGTTTGAAAGTTTTTTTTGGTTTGTTTTTGGGTTTTTTTGCACGTACGGCCACGCACGTACGGGCACGCGAGAGCGAAGGAACGGCCTGTGTGGTTGTTGTTTCTGGCACGCAGTTTGAAAGTTTTTTGTTTTTGCATGTACAGCCACGCACGTACGGCCACACACGTACGGGCACGCACATACGGGCATGCACTAGTCTATTATTAAAAGGAGAAGTGTCTGTGTGTGTGTGTGTGTGCGTGCGTGCGTGCGTGCGTGCGTGCGTGCGTGCGTGCGTGCGTGCGTGCGTGCGTGCGTGCGTGCGTGTGTGTGCGTGCGTGCGTGCGTGCGTGCGTGTGTGTGTCAAGCTTTGTTCTCGAGGGTTCATGCTGTCGTAGGATAATGAAAATGGTACTGTTGGAAAGCTAATAATCGATTTACAGGACTGGGAACAAATATTGGTATCCGTTTAGTCAAAAAGTGGTCCCTTTTAAAAGCCCGTCTTTCCAGGATTGAAGAAGAAGAAGTAGTGGCAACAAGAGCTGATTGCAGCAGTTCTAAGGGTAACCATTAATTATGCTAAGACAGCAAGAACCCTTAAGAAGGACATGGAAGGAGCACAGAAAATTATATCAAGTTATACTTGTCAAAGCGATAGAAAAAGATATCATCGTACACGGAAGGAGCACACAAACAACCAGAGCCACAATGACAGGAGCAACAACTATAAGTTATACAATGTGCATTTTCACATGCTGCTCCATATTTTACATCGTTATTGAGATTAACAGATATACAAACATTACGTCTGTGAAGTACAACATTCTGTTTTTTTTATTAAATCCATCAGCAAAGCGATGGGAGGCCTGCCCAGTACATTCAGAAAGCAATAATGTCAAGCCTTACTAACATGGCTCGAGATCAGTTTAACCATATACATGCCGTGGCAATGCTGACACACACAGGATTGTTTGAATCCTTGTTTGAAAATCCAAAATTGAAATAACGAGATTTGTTTTGAAATTGTTTCAATTTTTTTTTTCTCCCAGACTATGACAGCTTATTCAGTTGACCATATTAAAGTAATCCTCAAACATGAACGTTATTCCATGTAAACATAAGAATTATAAATAAATGAAAACAACATTAAAAGAGTTCCCTAATATGACAAAGTAGAGTGGTTCTTTGGTGGAGGAGCTCAGCAAGGTTCAACCCACCCGCTCCACGATCAAGTACGTCCCGCAGGTGAAAGATTGCTTGTGTAATGAGCTCTCTGGTATTTGGGCACAGCTATGGGTCTATCACCTGAGATAATCGAGATAAAGGAACATTGCAGGAAGGAACTAGAAGGGCACTCGGTGGAGCGCATACCTCCGCCACGTAATGCCTGATCCACAAGAACATATCAGGCCCATTACATTTTTCAAACATTATGCTATGTATCGTTTTTGGCCCTATCTCTCAAAGGTGAAGAATCACTTCAAAAATTAGATAATTCTTGTATCTGGATCCGGATTCGGATCTTCCCCAAAATCGAGTCAATCCTTCCTTGTCACACACCCAGCATGTCCACCAAGTTTCGTCCGAATCCGTTTACAATCTTTTGAGATATCATGCTTTCGATCATTCTTGGCCCCATTTCTCAATGGTGAAGAATCACTTTAAAAAAATTCTAGTAGCCGGATCCGGATCTTCACCAACATCTCATCAGTTCATCCTTGTCACACACCCAACCTGTCCACAACATTTCATCCAGATCTTTTTGAGATATCCTGCACACAAACAAACAAATGAAATTGCTCGTTGAGCAAGGAATTGCCGGAAGAACTTTGTCATATCTCCATGATCTCCGAAAAAACAAAAAAACTGGAAATCAATTTGGTTCTTATAAGTCGATAGTGCTACTGTTTAATGAGTTATAGCACTTAGTTTGGTCATGATCATAACTTGGAAGTCAATCGGAGTTGAAATGGCGTTTTTATCGCAATTTGAAATTTTTGACCCGACGTCCTTGACATTTCTACCCCCGACCGCTAAGAAGGGTGTTGGTGTGACACCCCAATGAGACATATGGTTGGATGCAGAATTGGAAGATGCACATTTTGGATTTGGTTTGAAGTCGATACGACCATTTTAGCGGACGTTATTGCGAAAATAAGAATTTCGGTTTTTCGGTGACCTTGACCTTTGACCTAGATTCACCAAAAACGACAAGTGTCTAAGTTGGACAATGGCCGACGTCTGTACCCAGTTTGGTCATGATCGCTGAAACGGTGTGGCTGCTACAGGGTAAACAAACACACAAACAAACAGACAGACAGGGGTGAAATCATAACCTTCACCTGCGGTGGTGGAGGTCATAAGCTGGAAATCTGTTAAACAAAACAATCAAGCTTGACACAACAAACACAATGCAAGTTCTGGAAAAGAATTGTGAAGTTAAGGCCAAAAGAATGATGTGAAGAATTGAAGTAGAGTTTCCTTAGGCACTCCATCCACCTTTTAGCTCCTTTAACTCCCATCAGATACATTTTATTCTGCATCTCCACATCTCATAACGAGAGCCTGAACTTTGGCAGCCTCATTTTTCAGGTCCAATCCTCAGCAATTCTGTGCTGGATTAATAGCATATCTATTTGCTATTATTCCTCATAATGGCAAAAACAATGGGCCTGCTTGGGAGAAACGAAATGGCTGAGGAGTTATTCTGGAACTTTATTTTGAATTACAACATACAAACTGCACCGGTATGTCATAAGACCTCTAAATTGCATCGAAATACTACCAAAGTTTTCTTCCAGATTTTCCAGCCATTAATAATAGACTTCCTCCATTACGCTGCTCCCCACAACCAACCAACCCCCCCCCCCAACCCCACCCCCAACTCCCCACTTCAGTGCATGACTATTAATTGTGAATTACTTTTTTCTGACAACATTTCGGGTTCAAGTCTTCCCTTTGTCTTTTTTCTTTACCTTTTGGGGGAGGTGGCCCGGCTTCTATGTATTCCTCGATCATTTTGATGATGTGAGTCTCAGCATACGTATTGGCTATATCAAGCGCTGTGCGTCCTGCACACACACACACACACACACACACACACACACACACACACACACACACACACACACACACACACACACACACACACACACACACACACACACACACACACACACACACACACCACCACAACCTTGATGTCCACTTTTTAATATCCTGGATCCATTAATTAGCTTCACAGTTTGCAAGACAAACAAAATATTTGGATATATTTATTACTAACAGGATTACCTGGCCTTGTCCGGGTGGGGGTACTGAGAAGTGGGAGAAGCAGGAGAGCCCCTCGGACACTACAGACAAAATGGGGGACGAATGCTTTGTCCCACCGTCGCAGGCTGACCAGGTGTCCCGTGTGTTATGGTGATCGTCCCATTTAATACTTTTCCGGGACGCCATTTGTACCGTGCCATAACTCAAACCTCCCGTCAGATGCCAGTCAGAGTCAGTAATGAATCTTTGTGTAAAAACTGTTGCATGGATGGAAGCCGTGAGGGAGGCTGAAAGCGTGAGCATTGTGAAGTTCCATTTCTCAAAGCAAATTGATCCTTCACAGAGTTATAAAACGCCATTTTTAAACCATACATCTTCAAGGGACGGGCATGGCGTGGCGATTGAGAATAGGAACGTACTGTACACTATTTACTGTAGCAGATAGATTTGGTTACCGCAGCATGAAAACAGTGAACATATTATTTATTTAGTTTGGTTCCAATTGTGGGGGGGGGGGGAGTCAGGTCAGCTGTGCAGTGAGCCAATGGGAGGAAGACACAGCTCGACTTATTAGGTGTGCTGGCCTTTGGCCGTGTTATATGTTACGTGCTATCTGTTAACCAACGTGATTGCATATCAATTAAAAAGCCAGGAAAGTGATCTTTAAAGGCGCAGGTTGTGGATGAAAATACCCTTAGGACAATTCCCGGATCGGACTTGTGCTGTGTGCCAAATTTGGTGGTTGTCAGTCCAGTGGTCCTTGCAAAAAACCTGAACAGACAGACAGACATCTGATGAATCTTATTTATTATTGTAGTGGAAAGAGATGCATCCACAAAGATTTTTTTTTTGCTTTCTATAAATATTCAAATAAATAATGAATACTATAAATTAGAATGTCGAAGAAGGGAAATGCCTCTGCTCAACTCGCCTGCATGGTTGACGGCCTGCACATCCACCTTGTTCTGCAGTAATATCTGTATGAGACCCACACAACCACTCTGCACAGCTCGCATGAGTGGCGTGGCCCCAGCCAAGCTGGGAGTGTTTGGATCAGCCCCAGCCATCAGAAGGCTGCTGGTGACCTCTTCGTGGCCTGCCAGGCATGCGTGGTGCAGTGGTGTCCATCCAAAGTTGTCCTGAGCACTAATATTTGCCCTGGAAAAGGAAAGCTTACAAACTAAAAAGCAGACTATTACTCAGAAGACCAAGAAGTATTCTTTCTCTACTTTTTACTCCGTGTAAGACAATAAGAGATAAAACTCAAAAAAGTCAATAAATGACAAAAACGTTTTATACAGCAATATCTCACCCCAAATGGATGAGCATCTGAGCAAGTTCATTATTTCCCAGTGAGCAGGCCACCATCAAGGGAGTTTTGAAGTAGCGATCCATCACATCAACTGGCACACCTCTGGTGAAGCTTAAGAGTAGGGCTTCAACAAGGCCTGCACGCATGACGGTAGACATTTCCAGGAACATTGGCTGTGGTGGTTCAACGTGCCATGCTGAGTCATCCTGCAGGGAGTTTTCGCATGAAGCTATGATGGAGAAGTGCAGCGGGTGAGGACCACACTCGATGAAGTGCGCTGGAAGACGGCCGTAATATGCATGAGGTGTCAGCGCATCTGATGCCATGCATATTGGCAATGGGGTCTGGATATGTGTAAAGGTGAAAATAGGAACCTATATGTAACTCCAATGATGAGCTCAATTATAATCAGTGTGGTTTAGGTCTTTGTCAACTTAGTGCATGCTGCTATGATTTTATACTGAAAGCGCAATAAAATGTTTGAACAACAGAATGGCATTAAAGGGTCAAAACTACATCCATTAAAGTGAATACAGAGGCCAAAGTATCCTATTTATTCATAACTAATCCCCTCATTATGAGAAGAAAATCGACTTACTCACCTTTCCTTTCTTCTTCTTCTTCTTTCCTCCTTGCCTTTTTTGCCGTTGACGACCTGTATCCAGGTGGGGCATATATGCTTTGGTCATATATTGAGTTCCATTCAGGAATTCCTGTAGGCAAATGCATCCTTCTTTGCTATGGATCTGCAAGATACACTGGACATCGGCCTCATCCACAAGTGCCCCAGCCAACACTGTCAGTAGATCCTCCTCAAGAACATTTCCCTCACCATCGAGAGCCAGTTCTAGAGCATCCCTGAGTTCATCAGCATGAGCCAAAACCCAATCAAAGAGTTGTATGGCTTCTGGATTGGGCGCACCGTGCCGTGGAGTTTTCCCCCAGGATAATTCGCCCTTGCGGATTTCCTTCATTGCATCCCTGTAGCCTGCAGCTTTGGCCAAGGCCCGAGGAAGAGCTCCTATGTGGTTCTTCTTCTTTGGATTGCAGCCTGAATATATATAAGAAATCTTTTCAGTAAGTTTTCATTTAGATGTATTAGAAGTGCAGGAAGGGTTTAACTACCAATTCATAAACAAAAGGGAGGAGTTTGAAAAGAAACATTGACTTGCAAATGGTAGAATAACAAAATCAGCAATAATAAAGGTGTAGTGACATTATTGTACATACCCCTCTGTATGAGGAAACGACAGCATAGTGCGACTCCAACACGGGCAGCATTGTGCAATGGTGTGTCCCCATTCTTATTCATGACTCCAACTTTGGCTCCAAAGCCAGCTAACATCTGTAGAATCTACTCGCATGCGTGATACAACATTTCTTCGACAACAACAATGGAAAACCCACATCAATATCTCTGATTAGCAACATTTTTCGGCAGGTAAGCAAAACTCTTTTTCCTTTAATTGTGTTACATTTCATCATCATGTGTCCATCGTCATCATTTTCAGTTCCAGGAAGCTCTGAAGCTATGATATATGCCTGGTGTTGCCTTAATGGCTCAAGTTGTGGGCTTGGGATCCTAGGGTCCTGAGTTCAAATCCTGCTTTACTGTTGAATTAATACCTGCAGGGGTTGACTCAGCCTGTCATCCTTCTGAGGTTGGCAAAATGAGTATCAACTTGCTGGTATCCTGGATTGTGCCCAATAGCCAAGGAGGCTGCTTAAGCAGCACCAATGCTCTGCCCAGAGTATGGTCCCAATGGATGGATCTGGATGGTAGCTCTGAGTATCACCAATCTGAATGTAGGGCAAAAGTAGCCTCAGTGAATGGATGTAGGATTTGGTTGTCATGTGCAATACTTTAGAAGCGATCACTGCAACTAAAAAACAAAATCCCTGCTCTATCTGAATTGGCAGTACTGTATTCAAATTGATGAAAGTGCTTTACACAGAACCCTATTCAATTTTTTTAATATGAATTGGCAGGTTTTTAAATTATCAAGCGTTTACTGTGTATCTTACCAGCACTGTAACCAAGAAGAAGAAGAAAAAGGGCAAGAAGAAGCAGCAGCTAACATGGTGGGAAATATCCAATTGGACACAGAATCTTATCAGTGAGAGATGTGTTCAGCTTGGAAAAAAATTCATTTCACAACTTTGCATTCTTAAGGAACACGGCAGGAAAATAGGGAACAAGGGGAAAATCACAATCATTCGCTATTTGTGTGATGCTTTTGTGAGTGGGAAAATGCAACATGGCCACCGTTCAAAAACAACTTTATGCACAAGACATCAATGTCATGGAATGTTTCTAAAGAGTACTGCAAAACATTGAAGCCATAGTGATTTTCATCGATTGTGAGTTAATGCTTCAGCATTGAAGCCATAGTGCTTTTAATTGATTGTGAGCTAAATTGGGCTGCTCCAACAGGTTTGTCTGGGCGATTTATACAGTTCTGGCATGACTCCATAAATGGAGGTGTTGACAAAATTGCTAATGGAAATGTGGCATAACAATTTCCAACTTTTATCGATTAACTTTCCATCTTTTCCATCCTAAAACTTCCACATGCTTTAAATCCTTCAGAGAAAAGATAGAAGTGGTGCACCAAAATCTTCAACACAAATGACAAATTTGTAGATAAACGGTGAATATTGGAGGAGTTTTCCTTACCGACAAACTTCCAGTGACCATAGAAAGGTGGACAGCATTGTTTTCCTCAATGTCCACCGGTAGCACATCTGCTCCAGATTGCAACAATTCCTTGACCACAATAGCTGACCCAACTCTGGCTGCCTCCATCAGAGCAGTTCGCCCAGAGGTCTGAAAGAGCAAACCGCGAAGGCATTTGCTCAAATTATTCCAAATGGATAATCAAGGTGAGGAAGAACAATAATATTGTCTGTTTTTTATTGAAGGCCAAAGGCATAATTATGATCTAATAATTTTGTCACAAGGAAAAGGCTCAAGCCAGATTTTTCAGCAAAAGAGCTGCCTTCACAGTTCACCGATGTCACAAAAAATGTTTTTGGCTCGACTCCATCTCCACATCTATGGCTATAATTCCAACTGCAGAAAATTATATAATCACTGTTTTTTAAATTTATATTGTTCATGGTAATAGTAGTTAGTATTATCTATCAAGATAATACTTACATAATAGCGGTGATTAAACCATGAGATAACTCGAACGGCACTTGATAGAACGCATACCTCCGCCAGGCTGCATCTGGACCTCCAAAATCGAATCGGCTTGTTCTTGTCACCTACCCAACTCATCCACCAAGTTTCATCATAATCCATCCCCAACTTTTTGAAATATCATGCTGTGGACAGGTTTTGGCCCGATCTCTCAATGGTTGTTGTTGTATTGTATGTAGACTGTGGCTCCTGGTTGCATCATTTCCGGAAGCTCGGCTGTGCTGCTGTTGTAGTGCTCCTGTTACCAGTAACCTAGTACTCATTTCACCGACCTCAGAAGGATGACAGGCTGAGTAAACCCACTTGGTGTAATTTTAACGGAACGACAGGGGCTCAAACTCAAGACCCTAAGATCTCAAGACAGCCACCTTTAGCGTAAAACCACCACCAGGCTTCTCTCAATGGTGAAGAATCATTGAAAATTATTGGATCTGGAAATTCACCAAAATCTAATCAATTTGTCCTTGTGATACACCCAAACTGTCTACCAAGTTTTGTCCGAATCGATTCATAACCTTTTAAGATACCCTGCTCACACACAGACAGACAGACAGACAGACAGATAGGGGTGAAAACATAATATTCTGTGTTTTATATCTACATATAGATAATATTCAATAAGCAATTCCAACGACCAAAGTAAAAATTATACACAACACATAACCAAAGGACAATTAGGACAAAAACACACACACACACACAACTGCAGCATTCTGTAGAGTCTGCACACCTCATCTTTACAGTTGGGGTTTCCACGCCTGCTCAGCAACAACATTGCTAACTGTGGAACTTGATCTGCAAGACTGCAGGCGATGACTAGCGGAGGTGGCACGTGGCTTGACATTGCATTGGGGTTTGCTTTGTATTCCAGGACCATCTCCAGGCATGTGATATGGTGCTGAGTTGGGTACATGCAGTACTGTACCACACCTAATGAAAGTACAAATGCACAATTAATGGTAAATAACGAAACATGTCTGATCATAATAAGCCACTAGCAGAAGTACCTGTCCCCAGTGATGAGAAAAGTTTAAGTTAATCTAACAATATAAACGATTTAATGGACTTTTTCCTCACAGGCAGGTCAGTGGTCTCTCTGTTATCAACCGTACCAGCTCCTTTCTGGTCTTGCACCCTCTGCTCTTTCCTTATTTTCCTTGCTTTGCCCCCTAGAGGTTTCTGCAAGACTCACACGGTCCACCATCAACCCCATTCTGGTGAAACGACCTTAATCCAAAATGACTGCTCACCTCCACTCATTTGTTCCTCTTTTTTCCACATGTGGAATCAACGTCCATATCCTCTTCAATCTCATTCTTTCCTCCAGGTCTTCAAGACAGCTGTTCACCACAATCTCAGATCATCAGGTCAGGTCAGATATGAGAGCATGCATGCTCCGAAGCAGCACAACACTGTGTCAACTTTCCACCAGTACTCCAGGAACCTAGCTCCGTCTCTGCCTAGATGCTGATCAACCTGCTGCAACCATGAGGCAAGTCCTCCGCTTCATTGGCCTCCTCCACTCATGAGGCTCCATCGCTGAGAGAATCTGGTGAGCAGGATCAGCGTCAAGAAAACGAGCCACGTGTCCACACAGCCACAGCTGACGCTCATGGACTATGTAGGCAACAAATCTCATTTGAGTCTCTCTCAGCAGCCACTTGTTGGACACAAAGTCCGACCAGTAATAGCCAAGGGTTCTCCGAAGAGACTTGGTGCTAAAGTCTCAGATCCCTGGTCAGAGTCCAAGTCTCACACCGATAGAGCAAGACAGCAAGCACCAATGACCTGAAGACTCGGACTTTCGTCCTGCACAGGTACCAACAGCGCCACACCCCATGATCCAGTGAATCCATGACTCCCCAGGCCCGACCCAGATATCTATTGACCTCTGTCTCACAACGAGCAGAGACATGAATATCACTGCCAAGGTAAGTGAATCTCTCCACGACCTCAACATCCTCACCACAAACATGCACAGACAAGATAGCAGCATTCAAGATGTCATGGAAAGCCTGTATCTTAGTTTTGACCCAGGAAACCCGTAAACCCAGCGGCTCCGACTCCTCATTCAGCACCTCGAGGGCCCCCAAAAGGATATCCAGAGTCTCCGCAAAGATGACTGCATCATCTGCGAAATCAAAGTCAGAGATCTTGACATTCCCAAACGATGCATCGCAGCGTGATCTCTCAGAAATCCTCCCCAGAATCTAGTCCATACAAGCACTGAAAAGTTTGGGGTCAAGTACATACCCCTGACAAACTCCAGTAGCAACTGGAAATAAGTCAGAGATGGGACCACCACATCTTATAGCACTCTCAATACCAGACTATAGTTTAGACATCAGATTGATCAGTGTTGATGGCACCCCACGAAGACCACGAATCCTCCAGAGGGTATCCCAATTCACTGAATCGGACACTTTGCAGAGATCAACATAAGCTGCAAAAGCCTGGCATTGCCTTAGAGGTAAGGGTGGGGGCTTGGGATCATAGGGTCCTGAGTTCGAGCCCCGTTGGCCACTGAATTAACACCAGGGGTTTGACTCAGGCTGTCATCCTTCCAAGGTTGGCAAAATGAGTACCAGTGTACTGATAATAGGGGCACTGCATCAGCGGCATAACCACACCCCTAACCAATGATGCAACCAGCAGCCAAAAAGGTAGCACACGAAGAGAACATAGCCTGCAAGCAGCCCCTGCTGAAACTCTCATCTGGGTTCGGTGAGGACCCAAAGAGCAAGGATACGGTCAATCGTTAACCTCTTTGGTGTAAAGCCTGACTGCGCTGGATGCTGGTGCCGAACCCTATCAATAATTATCCCAGCAAAGACCTTGCCCGGCATTGAGAGCAGTGTCACCCCCTGGTAGTTGCTGCAGTCCTGGCAGTCATCCTTCCCTTTCCAGAGAGAGGCAAACAAGGCCCCTCTTCCAGTCTGTTGGGATGATGCATGTGTTGCAGGCAAAGCACAGAATAGCATGCAACAACATGAGTACAGCATTTCAACCAGCCTTGAGAAGTTCAGCATGGATGCCACAGATCCCAGGAACTTTACCCCATTTCAACTGGTTCAACGCAGCCTGTGTTTCCATAAAAGAAGGTGGATCACAGTTGATTGGATGGTCAGCAGTAGGGATAGTAACACCCCTGACATCCAACTCAACAGTTGGTGGATCACCCTGGTATAGCCAATCAAAGTAACCAGCCCAGCGGGCCTTCACTTCACACTCCTCTGTCAAGAGCCCACCACCATCCAGTCTAACTGCAGTGCACTGAGGGACGGGCTTGGACGAATGCAATGAGTGAATTCCCCTGTAAGCAGGACGAGAATGACTTGACCACAGGTGATGCTATACCCCGTCACAGATTCCATGCCCATTGGCCTCCTTGTTCAGCCTCAGCACACATACAGTTTTCCGCCTCAACTTCGGAACAGCTCGGCTCTGCCATTCAGCCTGGCCCTGCATCTCTGGTCAATGGTATTCAGTGTCCTTTGAGAGAGAAAATTCTTATTCGCCCCACAGTAAGTTTGAAGACATCCACCAGCAACGTCAAGGATGGTGGTCTTGAAGGCACTCCACAACTATTCAGGATTCCCCAAAGCACCCAGACCCTTCCAAATCCCCACTCAGTCTGTTTGCAAACTCCTCAGCTACTCTCTCATCCTTGAGCTTGCCAACATACAGCCAAGGCTGGGATGGTACCATTCTCCTGGATTTAAGCTGCAGCTTCAGAGTTGCTACAACAAGCCTCTGGTCGGTATTGATGAACTGAGCACTCTGGTCGACCCTGCAGTTCTGGATCATCCTCCAGCAACCATCAAGGAGTACATGGTCAATCTCCTTTGCCATGCCACCAGCAATGGAATATGAAGCCTAGTAATGAGCCTCTGGGTGCTGAAACCTTGAACTAGCCACTCTAAGTCCATGACTTCTTGCAAAGTCAAGGAACTTATGCGATTCTGGTTCCCAGTTCCAGACCCATGGGGACCAACACAAGTCTCATAACCATCCCTATCAGTTCTATTCGATGCATTGAAATCTCCCAAGACTAGAAGAGTATTTTGCCTGGGGCATAGAATGCATCCTTCACGGTGAGATCACTCACCTCAGTCAGAGCATATTTAGGGATGAGGGAAATGACACCCAAGGAATGACGAATCCTTTGTCTCATAATACGCTTGTTGACCGGTGTTACCTCAATTATCATTGGAGTCAGCTTATTGGACATAGCTACAGCAACTCCTTAGGCATGGCAACCATCAGTGCGACCAGACCAATAGTAGGTGCAGCCACCCACCATGATCTCGCCACTATCTGGTTTCTGAACCTCAGAGAGTGCTGCAATACCGATGTTCAAACACTTGAGCTCAGATGATAACAGCGACAGGTGATCATCCTCTCTTAGGAATAGGACATTCCAGGCACCCACCCGAAGGGACCGCGTCAGGTGAATCCAAGGAGACCACCAGCTTGTGGATGACACCTCAGCACCACCCTGACACACACTACTGCACTCAAATCCAGGAAGGTTACCCCGTGTTTTTCCTCCTATCATAAAAGAGTGGGGTCCCGGCGGCTTTCCCCCAATCCCTTATCTGGTGAGCTGCCCTGTGAAGGTACTCCCACAGATTGGGTTTTCAGTTTTCTTTGTGTTTTTAGTATGTTTTGCGGAGTGAAGGGTTTTACGGTGACTGGAGTGCAAATCCTGCCACCAACCTCCTAAAATAAGTAACCCAACTGCAGGAGGACGTCGGCAGACACAACTGGGCACTAGAAATGGATGGCCATTGGCTCACACAGAGCTCCACCGCCCTTTGTCCCCAATTCAGATCGTCTCCAATCCAAAACCATGATCTTTTCTGCTGTTGTTAACTCCTGTCCCACCCACCGCACCCCAATCTCCTCCTTCCAAATTTCCAGTTTTTCCTCCTGAGAGTTCCCTTCTGGATCCATTTTGTGCACCCCTTGCACTCTCTCCTGCTGTCCATTCCTCCCCACATTCATTGTTTGTCTGCCTCCCCCTGTATTGAATTTCGGCTCTGCTGTTTGTATTTGCCCCCTCTCTCTGCTGTTCCTTTTGCCCTTTTGTATCTTGTTCCATTCATTGGATTGAGTCTTGATGATATATACAATCCCCCCCCCAAAAAAAAACAAAGCATCGCCAGCGACCTCGCATTGTTTTCCAGCCAAACACGCATGCACAGTCCAAGCTTCCCCATCTCCCAGCCGAGGTAGTGACGTGTTGCTGTTGGAAGATCACAAGTTGGGTCAACTCAAAACACTAATAGTAAAGTCTAAATAACCTGATCCTGATTAGGTGATTCAAATTACATATTTTGATTTGATGTACCATACACTCTACAGAGTGTTGGTGCTGCTGAAGCAGTTTATTGGCAAGCGTTATGCTGGGTGGTTTGCCATTGCTTTCCCAGCTTTGTTTGTCTGTGCTCTATCGTTTCCAATGCTGAGCCTCAAGCAAGGATTCAGGGGACGCCATGGCAGAGAGTGAGATCTACTCTGTGGCGTAGCAACGACTGCTTCTCTCTGACCTCCTCTCCAAAACAGCCCCTCCAGAACAACCTCTCTCCCAGCAGTAACTAGCTGAAATCGGCAGACGCCAGCAGAACGCTCTTCCTCACAAAACAACTACTTCTCCATGGGCATCCTTTTATTGAGCGACCTAACGCCCCACCCAGTGATATCGACAAGCTTCGCTCACATGGCGTCGATTGGTGGAGGTGGTGTTAATTCCACCCCCGCACCTCTCGGTGTTCTCGATGTTGCGGGATTGCACCTAAACTCACTCCTGGTAGGTGTTGTAAGGCCGCAATTCCTTTAAACATCCATAAAAGACAGATTGCAAAGGATAAAACATTAAATATGCAAAAAGGAAAATTAGTGGGGGATCAGAAACAAACATTGTGGGGTAGGATGACCTGCTTTCAAGACTAATGTCGATACATATTCCTACTACAGTGTATTTTACAACACACACTTATGCTTAAACATAAATTAAGGGAAATAACTGTTCTAATCTCTGCATTTTTAATCCCTAGATGTCATTTCAGCAATAATATATAGAAGGGAGTTGTTTATTTGTTGTTTTTTTTTGTTTATTCCATATAAGTTTCAAAATACACTCAACCAATTTCCCTGAAATTTGCTCCACTGCATTATTTTCACACATGGAAGGTCCACACCACAATAAAAACTTTCAATTCTTAATCAAATTGATGAAAAACATGACATTACAGTGTTTTCAGCGACCTTGTATCATACATCAGATAGCGTATGCTCACCTCTCATCTCACATTGACTCGGGCGCTGGCATGTCACTTCCTTGGCTGGAAGAGGGGCCAGTCTGATGCTTGAATAAAGTCTAGATAACCTGTTGTTGATTTGGTGACCCAACTTGAAGATCATACACTCAACTCTCCAAAAATCAAATATGTTCCATAGCCATTTCAGTTTACTGTCCCCCCCAACCTCCTCCTCATTCCCCCCATACTGACTAAATAGCAATAAATTTCAAACAAATAAGGTTAAGTGTACTGAACAAAAGGACTGAAGAGGTTGTATATAATTGGGGAGAGGTATCGTCTTGTCTGACCATTCCTGTCAGAAGCATCTTGCGACTTATGTCATTACTTATGTTATTGACATGTTCACAGACAATGATTTTCTAGTATTTTTATTACTGTTTCAAATTTCAAAGACAACAACAGTAGAGACGTCATACCGCAGCCCTGTACATCTCGTGCTTTTGTCGTTGCGCCACTGGACAGGAGTGTGGATGTGACATCGGTGCGGCCGAGTTCAACAGCGTCCATTAGAGCTGTGCGGCCCTTCTTGTCTCGAATATCTACGTCAGCTCCCAAGATGAGCAACTGCTGCAGCATTTCCAATGTGCCCATTGTAGCTGCTCTGTGCAATGCAGTCTGTCCACTGTGAGGCTGTGCACACACATACACACACACACACACACACACACACACACACACACACACACACACACACACACACACACACACACACACACACACACACACACACACACACTTTCTCTTTGGTATAAACTAGTCTTGCCTACCAGACGACCCGCTGACGGATTTAATTAAAAGACAGCATGTTATACTTCATAAGCCCTTGACTCTGACTATGAAGTGCCCCAAGGCAGTATTATGAGCCCATTCCTGTTCCTGATCTTCATCAATGATCTCTCTGACTCTGGAAAATCTTCTTTCTCTATTTGCTGATGACTCCACCCTGTACCGTGACATCCCTCATCCTTCAGACAGGCCTACTGCAGCCTCTTCCCTCTCTCTTCAGACCTTAACAAACTCACAAGCTGATTAAACACTTGGAATATGTCCTTAGATCCTGACAAATCTCACTCTCACTATCTCTCTCTCTCTGAAAAGACCATCTGGCAAACCCTCCTATCTACTTACTTAACAATCCTCTTGAGGAAGTTCAGTCATTCAAACTCCTGGGTCTCACTATCAGGCATCATCTTTCATGGGCAACAACCACATTTCAAAGTTGGCCTCAAAAGCCAGTCGCCGACTTGGCATTCTCTGTCATACAAAGTCCTTCCTTGGCACACCTGAACTCTGATCGACCTACAAAGCCTTCATCGGCAGCTTGATGGAGTACTGATCTCCCCTCCTGGCTGGCTCCTCTGTCTCACATCTTGCTCAACTTGATGCTGTGAAAACGAAGGCATTCAAGATCATTGGAATCTCCCACGATGAAGAGTCTATGGGTCTATCACGTCACCATCGCAGACAGGTTGGTGGTCTTTCTGTCTTCTATCACCTTCTTTCTGGTATTGAACCCTCTGCTCTGTTCATGCTTTGTCCCTCCCCCTAACTAGTTTTCTGCAGGGCACACATGGTCTACCATCAACGCCCTTCTGGTGAAACTAAACAAATCCAGGATAACTGCTCACCTCCACTCAATCGTTCTTTTTTTCCCACATGTGGAACCAACTTCTACATTCTCATTCCTCCATCCATGTCTTCAAGACAGCAGTTCACCATCTCAGTTCATCCCCAATCCAAAACTATGATCCTTTCTACCCTCATTAATCCCCACCCCAATCCCTCATCCTTCCATATTTTCAGTTGTCCATTCTGGGAGTTTCCTTCTGTATCCATCTTGTCGACCCCATACATTCTCTCCTGCCCCTCACTCCTGATCATGCAACAGGCCATGAATAAAAAATGTACTAAAAGCAGTGGTGTGATATAATCAACAATAAGTATGAGAAAAGGAGTGGCAGGTGAGAATGAAAGATAAGGGATGGTAAAAGGGGGGGGGGGATCTAAAGAAATCGGAAAATTATGCTGAACCCTCCAGAATCGATTGTCTCGTATATCTCGCATATTAGTGACTGATTCACGTACCTTACCATCAGTGCATCACATCCTTCTCCCCATGCTCGATACCAATAACTCCGCTAACAATCAAGACGTTTAGTGCACCACACGATGACGTGCCAGTGTCACCATGCCCATGCTTCGTCAAACCTTTCCGTATTTCACTTTATTATCATTAAACCCACATATTCATCACAATCATTCCATTTTATATTTATTTACCACGTTTAAAATACATATCCTCATTCAGCTTCATGTCTCCCAATCTACTTCTCATTTCTCCAGCTTGTCCCCACATTGCTCTGTCTCACCTCTCTCAAGTTAACAAGGCCCGGTACACCCCGAGAGATCAACTTCACAACCTCTGCAGTCTGATTCATCAGCACACATTGCAGCAGCTTGTTCGCCTGCACTGCTGACAGATGCTCTCCAGGGTCCAGGAGCTCAGCGGGTTCCATTATAACTGCAGATAAGAAGTGAACAAGCAGTGTCATCGTCTCAGCTTCTTCACATCCAGATATGTTTTAGAGGAAATGCTACAAAACTTAACAAGATGAGATTTCATTCAAACGACTTGAATGTGCCACCGAACCTTTTAAAAACAGCGTCCCAAACCTGCCCTTGGGGTGAGCTGTATGACTCTAGCATTACCTGCAATAAGTAGAAATACTGAGGTGTGGACATGGAACTTGTATGATGGCCCTTTAGCTGTTCCTTTTTTTTTTTTTTACCTGGAGATACCTTGTGTACTTTAGAAATTCAAACAATAAACCATTGTAAACTATGATCAGCAATTCAGCTTTAAAGCCTTTCTTCATGTACGAAGTGGACCTGAGAGTGAGGATGCAAAAAAACAAATGTGTATCGGTTTTGTGATGCATTAGTTTGATGACGTCATTGAAAAATGTAACTCTCACAGTGGAAAAGCAGAAGTTACATCAACGGCTCATTGCCTCCAGTTATTTAAATAAATAAGATAAGTATTTTGTAAATAATTAATCCAATGATCTCAGATAATTTTTACATTTTATTAAATTGATTTCACTCAAATCCTTTTTCATTTGGGACTAGTATTAAATTATGATTACTGTAATGTTGTATATTCTTAACTTGTCCTGTTGGTAAACAAGCTTTAAAGAACCTGTTGCAGCTTAAATAAGCCCTACTTATAGTCTTTAACATGAAACTCACATTCCTCTCCTTCCACCCACCCCCCCCCCCAGTAAAGTGTAAGTCCTGCCCACTTTTACCATCAAGCATGCTTGCTCCTCGTCAAATTCCTGGCTCATCAGCATTCATTAATTTGTGTGCAGCCACGTGGTTCTGGTTCAAATTATCTGCTGGGGGGCACACCTGTGCCATTGATAAAGTGTCCACTGTATGTTATATCAGGAATTAGTGGTTTGTTCAGGGTGCCGGCAATAGCTCGCCTACTCTTCGTGAGATGCACCCTGGGGTCTTCAACGTCCACCAAGATCAGTGCTGGCAGACGGGTCTTTCGGTTTAATGTCCTCCCTATGAGCAGCATACGCATTGATGCATCACCCTGCACATGAAACAGCAGGGTGACAGTTTATAGCTCCATCAAGATTCGAACCCCATCTATAGAGCTCAAAGGTGTTGATGCACACTTCTAATCTATCCTGCCAGCCCTCAAACCACAAACCTTGAATCTTTTCATCACCTGCCACATTTTCACACATCACATGTTCCAAAAAACACTTATGGTGGCACTCCCTCTACTGTTGAATCAGTAATGTGTTTCTTCAAGATGGTTAATCATGAAAAAATGTTTTCACTTTTCTACTTTTGTAAGGAGCAGGTTCGTACTGTTTTGGCTTCTTCTCATAGGCTTCAAAAAAAGAAGTACTTGACTACTTTCTGCAATAGTTCCTGCAGCATGCCATGAGGAGTGCATGATTTCCCATATGCCTCAACAAGACCTAAAAATGTATTCTTTCGTTTTTGTATTTTTCATGCAAGGTCTTAGGTTCGTGATGGAGCTGCCACTCACACACACATGGACATACTGAAAAAAGACACTTAACACAGCCAATGAGATTGGGGGAAGTGCCATCACTTCCAGGGGTACTCTGGGTACCAGCGACGTCATAACAATGGCATCACCTTTCTCATCGCACTCAACGGGGTATTTCCTTCGGAGGAATTTTATCCTCCCCATGGATGCCTTCAATGGGGATTGTCCGTGCTCTATCCTTTTATATGCTGAGCATCAAGCAACGAAGCAGCACATACCATTTTTTTTTAACTCTTTGGTGTTACTCAGCCAGAGTTTGAACCACCAACCTCCCTGACTCAGAGTGGACACTCTAACCATTACACCACCAAGTCTGTCTTTTTGCGAAACAGGAAAATCCTGGTGAGAGTGATGAGCCATTGTAAAAACACTTCATACACGGCAAATATGGTACACTATAGCCTTCAAGAATTGCACAAAAATTTCACTTCTTCTTCAACTACATCCATTCTAATAATTTTTTTCCCTTATGTCCTCAATAAAAAAATTTTTTAAATGCATTCCTCTCTTGTGTTGGTTTGTATCGCATTGCCAATGACTGTTTTATATGGATGAAAGCATCCTTACTTCGGTCTATATACATTAGAACTTTAAAGAACCTCAGCATGGCAATGGCTTTTACAAAAAAACATGCCGGAAGAGGCCCTCAGTAAATGAGGTAGCAATTTGTAATTTCATTCACATATATGCCATCCACTGAAGGAGAGGATGAGCTACAAAATATTCAGTGAAGATGAACTTTTTAGAGAAGACAATTAAATATTGTTCACATATCAGATGGCTTTTTCTGAAAGTCAACCGCGCAGGAAATATAAACTGGATACTCTCACTCCTCCGCAGGAACATAATAATAAGTAAAAAAAAGTCATAAAATGTCATAATCCCCCATTGTTTTTGTAATTTTGCTGTATGGAGCTAAAGGATAGCCAATATGTATGTGCAACTGAAATGGCTGCCAGTCTACCAGTCGGACATCTTTGATCAGATCGCAAAATAAAGTAATGGGCACGTGTATGCCGTCGTGTACTGTGCTTGTGCCACGTTTGAACAAAATCGGATCATGCATGTTTGAGAAATGGTTGGAGACGTGTTTAAGCAACAAAATGGCCGCCAGTCGGCCATCTTGGATCTGCTTTCGAAAAAATAAAATGACATCATGCATATAAAAGCCATAGTTCATTATCGGCCTGCCAAGTTCAAACGACATCGGTAAATACATGTACGAGAAATAGTTGAAAACGTGTTAAACATCGGGGTTTTTACAATGAAAATTGCCACCAGTCAGCCATCTTTGATTGCTTCGTGAAACAAAATGATGTGCACATGTATACCATAATCTGTTGTCTTTGTGCCAAGTATGAATACATTTTATTCATACATGGCCGAGATATGGTTGTGGACGCACACACGCATGGACATGCAAAATTGAGACCAAATCCATAACCCCCTGTTTCGGACTAAATCCAACAGAGGCTAATAACAATACCATTCCTTTCATGCGGTAAAGGAACATAGTGCTACTGAAGTAGTTTCATTGGCAAGTATAGTCCTGGACAGGTTGCCACTCTGATGCAGGTTACCCGAAATGGTTATTACCCCAGTACACTGGTACTCATTTTTGATGACCTCAGAAGGATGACAGGCTGAGTGAACCCCACCTGGTGTCAATTCACCGGTGAAAAAAACATGGGCTCAAACTCAGGACCCTTAGGTCCCAAGCCAGCCACCTTTACCATGAAGCCAACAGCAGGTGATCTGTTGGAACACAGAGATGTAATAATTGAAAATGAAACAGAACTAGATCATTGCATGCATACATAGAAAGGGGGATATAGAAGGTGATGTACAGGAGTTACAAAACCACCAAGCGCTAAACTGGATCCTATTTGAGCCTTGTGACACTAGCTTTTTTGGATCCTACTCGAGACACTCAATTAAATTTGGAAGGTGGGTAAGAGGACTCAGGTGTGTTTGTGGGTATGTGTGGGGGGGGGGGGGAGGGGTTACTACAATTGTAATAAATAAATAAAAACATGTCACGTGCACACTGATATTCCTCTTCTTACTTCGTCTCTGAACCAAGTATGTGTGGAATTCCTTCCCTCATTGCTTGTAATCCCCATACATGGATTTTGGAGGGCAGTACAAGACTCACTCAGGACCAAAGTACGAATACTTATTTGACTTGTTTAGGTTTTTTTTTTGAACATCAAGTTATGGCGATTAAGGATTCTCAAAGAGAGAAGCTGAGGCTGAAAATATTCAATCATCCATCCATGAGCATATATCTCGGCATAGAGCATCGGTTCGTCCATGACAATTCGTGAACATTTTCATGCCTGAAGATCAACCGTGGAGGGGTCTATTTTCGAGTTGGCCAGTACTATAGTGGTCTTTGTAAAGACAATGATGACCTGCTTGAATGAAGGCACTGTGGGATCTTTAACATCTTTCATTGAATACGAGCATATGAGAGACCCGGTTTAACATCCTTCTGAATGACAGTGTACTCATTGATACGTCGTCCTACCTGCATCGAACACAGACTGGACATCTCAGAGACCTGCAAGATATCCTTTCAGCCACCAAATATTACAATGTGCATTCATCATTCCAAGAGAGTGGCTAATCCACTCATGAATGCTGATGATATGCAGGGTTGTAAAAGAGATTTTCCTTATGTGTGGCTTTTCTTCTTTATCTGATCTTTATGTGGATCCTCTTCTTCCCTTTTCATCTGCGTCCTTTTTTCTTTTTCTTTCTTCCTCTCCCTTTACTTGTATTCTAATTTCCTCTTACTATTTTGATCTATGTTACTGTATGTGTTTATTTGTTTTAATGACACAAGGGAAGGGTTTTTTTTTCCTGCAAGACAGAAGAGGAGCTGATCTGATTTTTATTTTTGTGAGGAATCTTATATGAACCTGACTGAAGACAAGATTCTTAATGGTTGCGCTAAGTGTAGGTATGGTTAAGGTTTATGAGACCTGTCTAAACATGGAATTTGAATCCATTTTATCTCATCGTCCTGAAGGTAAGCAACGGGGTTATCATCGTTCAAATAGTTTCATCATCATACGAAAATATGGAAGTTGGTATCTGTCTGTCTGACTGTTCTTTTGACCATGATAAATTTGGTCATTACTTTTCCAATGTCAATCAATCTTGACAGGAAGACTAAGGGTCACGCAATGGAGGTTGTAGTGACTTTATTTGCCTCCCTCCCCAAGGGGGTTTTCCTCCTTGGGAGAAATCCATGTTAAGGTGTATATCCACATTAAGACAGCTAATTATGGCATTTTTCCAAGGTCACTTTGAATAGCAAAAGTAATAACAACACTAATGATAATCTATGTGTGTGTGTATGTATGTATATATATATATATATATATATATATATATATATATATATATATATATATATATATATATATATATATATATATATATTAGGCTAATCCCATGTCTGTCTGTCTATGTCACACCCTGAAATACAGAAATGTTCCTCGGAGAGAAAAAAATATTCCGCAAAAATTGCTTCAAAGTCATCCAAACCTACGGGAAAATTATAATTTTTCAATCAGACCAACAATTGAACCTGGGCGGTACATAAGGCAACAGACTGCTGCTTTAATCACTCACAAATTTTAAAAAATACTATTTATTTGCTGTGAAGGAAGATGATTATTTTGGAATTTCACAAAACTGAAGATGGTATTGTCGTGTGCACGTCGAACAAGACCAATGCTGGATGGATAGATTGAACTGGCTTTTACTCCCTTGGATGGTATCCGATTAATGGCGGGTTTGTGTGCGCAGGAATCGCAAGAAGTACACGATGCTCTTAAGTCTTTCAAAACCAACGGGTTTATTTCCCGAACCAAATAACAAAACAACCAGGGAATGGTGATTGTAATGATGGAGATGATGGTAGGTTAAGGTGGGGAAGAAAGGGGGAACAGTGAATCGATAATAAATAATTATATACAATGAGAAATAAAATCTCAGGCACCACACACCAGATTTCTTCACAGATGGAGTTGGGGAACGAAAACCGTATGAGGCCTCAGCTCTGGTGGACAAGCAGGCCATGAGGAGACAAAGGCACATGGGCAGGTCGACAAACGGGGCAAGGCAGGAATGATGAAGCAGGAATGCAGCAAGAGCAGGAACAGGAGAAAGCAGGAATGCGAGAAGACAGGCAGGCAGAAAGGCGTCGGCAGAGCAGCCGTTTTTCCTCAAGGTGATTCTCTCTCAATCCCTTGGCACAATCCCAATTCTCCTCAGACGTCCTCAAAAACCCCACTTTCTCTGGGTAACAAAAACTCCGCCCCTCTGGAGGTGACGAAAAGTTCCTTCCCTCGCTCTCTGGACAGTGCAATCCCTCTCAACAGAGCTGTCATTCTTCTAGACCTCACCCGGTCCCTCCTCCAGTGGGACATTACCAGTGGTTATACGTACAATTTTCTTAACTTTAATCCATAATTAATTATTACCTTACAGCATCCCCTGAAAAGTGCACATTCAAACAAGACAATTCTTAAGCTACGTTTCCTTAATTAAATCACACTGAGATGGGCTAACAACTTGTATATGGACCATACTACTCTATACATTTCTATCCGCTCTGAGGTAATATCTACCTCCATACCCCCAACACGGATACGCTCCTCAGAGACAATAAATCACATTAAAGTTGCTTCAAATTAATCCACACCGATGGGAAAATGACAATACTGCCTCAATTTATTTCTTTCAACCAGTGCAAGAAGAAAAAGCTAACATTTATTTTAATTTTTCCATCATGGCTAACTTGACTTCCGGTTCCGGGTTTGGAGCGTCGACAGGTCTCCTTCAGGGCTCTCTGCTGACGATCTCAAAGTTAAGTTTCCGGTCGTTATCTGTCCCGTTTTAACTGTTTATTCTCTCACTTACATGTTCCTGTGTGTTCCTAATTCGGTTTTGTTTCAAAAATTGTGCTATTTTGTGAGATTTTGTCGACCTTGTCTTACCGGACGCTTGAGGCCTACGCTTGAGGCTTGAGGCCTACCGGTTCCCCTCCATGTACAATCGTGTTTTGTTTTTTCGCTCCATTACCTTCAATTTCTATCTTCCCCACTTTCCTAATGTCCCCCATCCCTCCCAACTAATCACTCTATTTCTTATCTTAAAAAAAAAGAAACGCTACCTTTCTCACTAACGACTCCCGATTCTTCTTCTTATTTTTCTTCTTCATCTCCATCTCCTCTTCTTCTTCTCTTCTTCTTCCTCGATTTTTTTCTAGAACACTTCCATGACCTAATCTGTTGAAAACTCTCTCTAACATTAATAATAATAATAATAATAATAATAATAATAATAATAATAATAAAAACGATCTCTTATAATGCTTCATCTTCCTCTTTCACACGTGTGGTACTCTTTACTGTATCATAATGCACTATTCTTCTACTATTTAAACAGGCTGCTCTCAATTCGACCTTTCCTTCATACCTTGCCTAAAAAATCCAACTGTTACAGCATTTCTTCTCTCCATTCTCTGGATTCGCCTTCAATGCATCCATCAAGAATTGTGTTAAATCGCATCTCTGACCTAAAACTTTTTAAAACCCCAGTTTGCTATGAATGTTCGCTTTCCATCAACCATTCTTTTTATCTAACTTCAGTGCCAACTCACCCCTCTCACCCCACACTCTCAAAGCAGCCATCCCACTCTTCTCCCTCCAAGCCTCCTTCTCACCTCTCTCAAAAACTCCCCCCTCACCTTTCTCCCACCATTCATCCCCCTCACTCATCCTTTGCAAAGTTGCCCCCCCTCTCATCCACAAAGCTGCCTCCTTCCACTGCCCTCTCACCTCCATCTCTTCATTCCACCTCCTCAGATCCTCAACTGCCTTCTTCCCGCTCTCTTGTCCCCCCTCTCCCCCAGTACCACAGAGCCTATTCTCCTCCTCATCCGGCCCCCTCCCCTAGCTATTCTGCAATCCCCCACACTCTTTCAACAACCTTCCTTACCTACCCCCTCGTCCCTTGGCCTACCCTCCCCTCCCCCACAACCCCCTGCACCCAAAGCCTCCTCCCCTACCTCTTCATTAAAAGTGTGGACCTCAAATATCCGGGGCCTTCGCTCAAACCTTTCAGATCTTTCCATACAGGTTGCCACTGACAAACCAGACATAATCTGCCTAACAGAAACTTTCCTCCCTCAAGACGTGTCTGACTCCCAAGTATCTCTCCCTGGTTACTCCCTCCTCCGGTATGACAGACCTGAGCCTCGGCCTGGTGGAGGAGTTGCTCTCTTCATCAAAGACTCTATTCCTCACTCTCCATGCACTGCCCTCACTCCCCCACACCAAAAAGAATACCTCTGGCTACGGCTTCCCCTCCACTCCAACCTCATGTTTATATGTGTACTGTACCGTCCACCTAACAGTGATGACTCCATCTGCACCTCACTATCCGAAAACATGGACCAACTTCTATCTTCTCATCCAAACTCTCTCTCTCTTCCTCATATGTGGCGACTTCAATTGTCATCATGCCAGTTGGCTCGGTGTGGATACCTCTCTCACCTGTCATGGCACCTCAGCAAAAGCTTTCTGCGACTCATTGGCTCAATCGGTCAACTTCCCGACCCGGATCTCAACAAATGGTACTCCATCTCTTCTGGATCTGATTTTGACAAATTTCCCTGACAATATCTGCTGCTCTTTTTCCACTCCAATTGGTTCTTCTGACCACGTCCTTGTCAAAGTGGACATCTCTCTGGTTCTTATCAGAGAACCACCTCACCACAGTCGAGTCTGGCATTTCACTCAAGCCGACTGGCAGGGTCTCCAAGCAGCCATCAAACTTATAGACTGGTCTCCTATCGCTACTTTCTCCAACATCAACTCATCCTGGGAATTCTTTCAAAGAAACTTGCTCTCCCCCATGCACAGATTTATCCCCTCTCGTCTTCAGTTGTCCTACCCTTCCTCCCGCCCTTGGTTCACTGAAGCTTGTGGTGGGGCAGTTGTCCTGAAACAACTTGCCTTTGCCTCATGGAAAGTAAACCCAACTGAGGGCAATCTCAGTTCCTTCCATAAAGCTCGGAACAAGTGTGTATCTACCCTCAGGAGAGCCAGAAAACAACATCTTTCTCATCTCAAGTCTGAACTCTCAAACCTCTCTCCCTCCTCAAAATCCTGGTGGCATCTAATCAAATCTGTTTCTGGTGTATATTCCCCCTCCATCCCCTCCCTTACCTCAATTGGCCGCACTGCTGATACCGCATGTGAAAAATCTGAATGCCTAAACTCGGTGTTTGCAGCTAAATCTTGTGTCCAAAACCCATCACTTTCTCTACCCACCTTACCCAGTCGCACCCAACTGTCCCTGGACACTGTGTCCTTTTCTACTGACAAGGTGGAGAGCTTGCTGTCAAACCTCGACTCAGATTCTGCAACCGGTCCAGACGGCATCAGCCCACGTGTCCTCAAAGCCTGCTCTTCTGCTCTTGCTCACCCTCTCTCCATTCTATTCACCCTCTCATTTGCTCAAGGTCATCTGCCATCTGCTTGGAAATCAGCAAACATCACTGCCCTGCACAAAAAGGTGCAAAACAGATCCCTGCAACTACAAACCAATCAGCCTTCTCCCAATAATCAGCAAGGTTATGGAATCCATCATCGCTTCAGACATCAAATCCTTCCTCTTCTCCAATGGCTTGATTTCTGATCATAAACTTCGTTTCAGACTAAGTCACTCAACCCTGGATATGCTGCTTCTGCTCTCCCAACAATGGATCGAAGTCCTCAATGCCGGACAGGAAATTCGAGCCGTATCCCTAGACATATCACGTGCTTTTGACACAGTCTGGCACCCTGCCCTGCTCACCAAACTCTCTTCCTATGGTATCCAAGGCCATCTCCACTCATGGCTCGCAGACGTCCTCTCCTGTTGCAGTCACTGTGTGGCCCTAAATGGAGTTCTTTCATCCCTTCTTCCTGTCCAGGCTGGAGTTCCTCAAGGTAGTGTTCTGGGCCCTGTTCTTTTTCTGCTTTTCATCAATGATCTCTCCGACTCTCTGGAAAATCCTCCATATCTCTTTGCTGATGACTCCACCCTCTGCCGTACCATCGGTCATCCCTCAGACAGGCAAGCAGCAGCTTCTTCGTTCACTGCAGATCTGGATAAAATCACAAACTGGTCCAACACGTGGAAGATGTCTTTCAATCCGGACAAATCTCACACTCTCACGATGTCTCTTCGAAAGGACCGTTTAGAAAAACCCCCCATCCACTTTCTCAACGATCCTCTGGAAGAAGTCTTTTCTTTCAAGCTTCTGGGTCTCACTATCTGCCATGACCTTTCCTGGGAAAGCCACATTTCAAACCTCGCCTCCAAAGCCAGTCACCGACTGGGAATCCTCTGTCGTGCAGTCCTTCCTCGGCCCACCTGAGCTCCTGACCACTTACAAAGCTTTTGTCCCCAGCCTGATGGAGTACTGCTCTCCCCTCTGGGCTGGTGCTCCTGCCTCCCACCTTTCTCGGCTTCACGCTGTAGAAACCAAGGCATTTCGGATCATTGGCATCTCCCGCAATGAGGCTGAGTCTTTCGGCCTCTCACTCAATCACCGCAGGTTGGTCGGTGGTCTGTCTTCTACCGTCTCCTCTCCAGCCTCCCCCCCTGCTCTCTCTGCGATTTGTCCCCACCACATTTCCGCAGGGCGCTCAAGGTCCGCCAACAACCCCCTTCTGGTAAAACTACCAAAATCACGAATCACGAATCACCTTCACTCTTTCATTCCTCTTTTTTCCCACCTTTGGAATAAACTCCCTCACTCTATTCATTCCCATTCTTCCCTTCAGGCCTTCAAAACAGCTGTTCACCACCACCTCTTATCATCCCCCATCCAAATCCTCGATCTTTTCTACCCCCGATAATCCACCCAAGCCCACCTCCTTCAAATTCCCTGCTTTGTTTTCCTGAAAGTCCCTGTAATGTCCATCTTCTATTCCCCATGTTCCCCATCCCATCCCTCTCCCTTCCACAGATCTCCAAATGTCTCTGTTCCCCACTGTTTTGTCCTTCCCACTCCCTCCCCTCTTGTCTCATGCCCCCCTTGATGTGCGTTATGTGTTAGCTCTCACACGAGCCTCGACAAGGTATACAAAAAAAAAAATGGTATTTTTACCACGAGCTTCCAGCTCATAGCATAATATTAAAATGTTATTACAAAACAATATTAATCCTAATAATATTCCTCCTCCCCAAGGGGTTTTCCGTCCTTGAACAAATGCCATGCTAACGTGTTTAAATAAATAGCGTATCGTGGAATTTCGTTGGGCACCCCTATCAGAACTAAAAATATTATAAGCAAAAATATGTATGATTACCTTTTTAAACAATCACTACTGCTGTTTAACACAAAACTGAAAAAAAAAACTGACGTTCTTGAGGCCCAAGCCGAGATTTGAAGTAATCTATAGACCATACCCCAGAGAGGATAATAACATGACCCTTCCTGCTGCTCCCGTAGGTATACTAGTTATTGAAAATTATAATTGGTTCCCCTGCTCAAATAATTGTTAATTGCAGACTGTTTGAGTTTGCTGAAATAGATTATAGGGTGACAAGCTTGTCCTTTTTCATTGTTACTCTTTGTTATTGCTTTGGCCACTTAGTTCTGTTGGATGGGTTGTTCATTCCAGGTTGTGGTGAAGCTAAAGATATATGGCATGTGTGGATGACAATTTGATCATAGTCCCATATGATCAGGAGTTAGGATGAAAAGTTGTGGCAAATTCTCATCTTGTTTCAGGAGCTGTTTTGTGGTTTTTGGTATCATGTTGTTCTCTCAAATCCAACAGGATGGTGAGTGCACTTACTTCCTTACTTTCTTCAGGAACAAATGACAAATTCCTTTCTTAACTACCACTCGGAGGGAAAAGGCAAACCACCCAGTGTGAGAACACCAGAAAGAGAGGTGGGGGGAGACAGAGAGACTCAAATGAACTGTGTAGCCTGGTTCTGTGTAGCCTGGTTCAAATCCCGACCCAAATATAAACTGTCGGATTGGTGTTTCACAGGCAAGGTGTCTTCGTAATAAAGCACGATGTCACTCGGATTGATATTAAGCTGGGTGTCACATCTGCTATCATTAGTTGGTGGAGATTCTGGTTGAGGAGACGTGTTTGGCATTGAATTACCAGTGGATGAAGAATGCCTGATGAGGAACACTCCTGTACTGCAAATCTCCTCCAACTTCCCCAGTCTTCGAACTGCGACCTCATAGGTTGGCCATTCCAACCTCCAGGAAAAAACTTTTTGACCCTTTTCTTCTTCCCGATCTTTGGGTGAATCCAGTCGGAGCGGTTTACACCCTTGGAAGTGTGAGCTTCCAGTGAGGATGCCTGTGGCTAATGTTAATGATGATGATGGTGATATCACCGGCTCCAGAAACAAATGACAAATTCCTTTCTTGACTACCACTCGGAGGGAAAAGGCAAACCACCCAGTGTGAGGACACCAGAAAGAGAGGTGGGGGGAGACAGAGAGACTCAAATGAAATGTCTCTTGTACAGTTATCTCGTTCCATCAAGTCGACAGACTTCTAGTGACATTCCTGATCAGATTTCTTCAAATATCCCCATCCTGCACTGCTTCCTGAAGCTCTGGCAGAGAGATGGCTTGGTTGCAGCCTTTACCCCCATGCCCCATCCATGCAGTGCAACTGAAAGCCTGGTGTTGTTGGCTTAACAGTTAGGGTGGCTGGCTTAAGATCCTAGGGTCTTGAGTTCAAGCGAGTTCAAGCATTGTTATCTGTTGAATTAACAGCAGGTGTGGTTAACTCAGCCTGTCATCCTTCTGAGGTTGGCAGAGTACCAGTGTATTGGTAATAGAGGGCACTGCCCTTAGAAACTGATGCAACCTGCAGTCACAGGCCTTCCCTCAACCATCACCAGGATGGTTGATTTGTCCAGATTTGTTTTCTGCATGTTTTTTTTGTACAGTACTGATTGTTTTTAACTTGTGCTCAGAATATCTTGTTTGTGGGGGGAACTTCTGCAGAAAAGAACTGGATCAACTGACTGCAAGCTCAGTGGTTACCGTAAAATATGGGTGCACCACAAAACTTTCCTGCAAGTTTTCTCCAAGCTGTGGTTTCAATCAGAAGTGCTTCATCCATCATCCTTTGTCGGACGGCAACAGCGTTCTCAGATTTAAGTTTTTGATTGCAATTCTTACTTCCTTCGATCATCCATGTAACTTTAGGAGACCCAAAGTTGGAGAGGTATCGGGTCAGAGATTTCCTTTTCCAAACCAGGCAACAAGTAAAAAAGACATAAAATGTCATAGCCCCTGTTGTTTTCATAATTTTGCTAAACAGCATTATAAAGGGCGAGCCATATTTATACGGTATACAACTAAAATGGTCGCCAGTCTACCAGTCGGCCATCTTTGATCAGATCGCACAATAAAGCGAGGAGCTTTATTGTGCGATCATGCACTGTGCTTGTGCCAAGTTTGAACAAAATCGGACCATGCAGGTCTGAGAAATGGTTGGAGACACATTAAGTAACAAAATGGCCACCAGTTGGACATTGTTGTAATTATCAACAATAGACCTTTTATATTGGCTTTATTCTCACAAAACTCATACGCATATCTACAACAACAGAAATATACATTGGGTAAGAATAACAAAATACAATAACTAGTAT
>NC_140975.1:46644863-46667363 GCF_056783735.1 Eptatretus burgeri | reverse complement strand
GCTCTGTCTGAGTTTACGAGGTCGGTGGTTTGAACGGCACCTCGCCCAGTCATTCCAAAGACATGAAAAATGGAACGTGCCGCTTGCTGCCCTGCTTGATGCTTAGCATTTCCAATAAAAGCAGAGAGCACAGACAGACAAGCATACGTTGGTAATACTAGAGCAGGCTTTTATGGGCTAAAGAGTCTCTTCTTGCATCGAAGTTCTTCATAAGGGAACTCATTAAGCCTACCCTTATTATTATGAGAGCATAGGGGAAGGCTTATTGCTTGCTGTTGCAGGGTTTGCATGTACAATTAGCACCCCCAAATTGTAATGCTACTCCTGAGTTTCTGAGAACCCCAGGAGTACGATTTAGAAAAAAAAAATTCTTCCTGCATTCTCAACACTTCCATTTTCTGAATTGTTTAGCCTGGCGGAGGTATGCGCTCGATTGGGTATGGGAAGGCTTATTGCTGTTGAAGGGTTTATTTCTACAATGAGCGGCCCCAATATGTAATGCTACCGCAGAGTTTGGAAGACCCCTTGGAGTACTAATCCACCATTTAGAAATGCATTTATTTATTCTTCTTCCTGCACTTCCAACACTCCAAATTTCCAAACTGTATCGATTTCCCAGCTGGATCTCAGAGCTGGCTGGGACTTTTGGAATGAAATTTTGCATCAATAATAAGAATATAAAGTACACGCGGGTTGACTGAAGTTTTTTTTTGACCTTGACCTAATTTTTAAGGGCATGATCTTAAAAAAAGAATACAGACACTTTAACATTTTTCTACCTTCTACATAACATTTAACATTAACAACTCGACTAAAGTTTGTCCAATTGGAACAAAATTGCCCCCCTGCTGGATAGCTTTGAGGAAGGTGCATTCAAGATTAATTTTCATTATTCTCCTCCGGGTTAAAGATCAAGGTCAAATGGTGGTCTGAATAAAATAACACTTTTTTGTCATCGCTCAATCTTGCCAAAGACCACTTGCCTTCAATTTTGCCAAAGATGTAAAAATCCCAAAGACTGCTCAGCCTTCCAAGATGTTCATCATAATGGTGTACCTACGATGAAATTGTGCACCTGATATTTGATTCGTGTCCTTGACCTACTTTTTCAGACTTTCACCTAATCAAATATACCATTAGAGATGGGGAATCCCCCACCATTGAAAAATAATTGAAATCAGAAAAGCGGTTTTCCATTTATTACAAAAAACATTTTTTTCAAGATGGCCACCCCAGTCGGCCATCTTGGATCCGGCCAAACCCAAAATCAATAGGGTTCTTCCTTTTCAGGTGGTACATGTGTGACCCAAATTTCAAATCGATATGGCGAACAGTTTATGAGTTATCGCACTCACAGCTATAAATGTTGACGCCATGCCAGCCAGCCGGACGGACGGACGGACGACCGCCCCAGTCGGCCATTTTGGATCCGGCCACGCCTAAAATCAATAGGGTTCTTCCTTTTCAGGTGGTACATGTGTGACCCAAATTTCAAATCGATATGGCGAACAGTTTATGAGTTATCGCACTCACAGCTATAAATGTTGACGCCCAGCCAGCGGACGGACGGACGGACCGCCCCAGTCGGCCATCTTGGATCCGGCCACGCTCAAAATCAATAGGGTTCTTCCTTTTCAGGTGGTACATGTGTGACCCAAATTTCAAATCGATATGGCGAAAAAAAACATTTTTTTCAAGATGGCCGCTCCAGTCGGCCATTTTGGATCCGGCCACGCCCAAAATCAATAGGCTTCTTCCTTTTCAGGTGGTACATGTGTGACCCAAATTTCAAATCGATATGGCACACAGTTTATGAGTTATCGCACTCACAGCTATAAATGTTGACGCCATGCCAGCCAGCCGGACGGACGGACGGACGACCGCCCCAGTCGGCCATCTTGGATCCGGCCACGCCCAAAATCAATAGGGTTCTTCCTTTTCAGGTGGTACATGTGTGACCCAAATTTCAAATCGATATGGCTAACAGTTTATGAGTTATTGCACTCACAGCTATAAATGTTGATGCCGCCCAGTCGGCCATCTTGGATCCGGCCACGCCCAAAATCAATAGGGTTCTTCCTTTTCAGGTGGTACATGTCTGACCCAAATTTCAAATCGATATGGCAAACAGTTTATGAGTTATCGCACTCACAGCTATAAATGTTGACGCCATGCCAGCCGGACGGACGGACGGACAGCCGGACGGACGACCCGGGTGATAACAATATCCCCCTTCCGCCACGCGGCGGGGGATAACAAAAAACACCTTTTTGATCGTAACTTGAATAATTTCCTCCGATTTTCACGATGTGAGTTTTATGGGGACACATATTCTTAATCTACACTGTATCCATAAATGTTGAAGGTCAAGGTCACTTCGTGGTCTGAAGAAAATATGGCCATCATTGGATTGTGGGCCAAGGGTAAGTCACGAGCAATCACCAAGGGTAGGACATGAGGACAGGGATGAGGAATGGGTGTGAGGGGTTAAATCACTCTATCCATCCATCGGGACCATACTCTATGCCAGGGGTCGGGAACGTTTTTGACCCAGAGAGCCATGAAAGCAAAATATTTGGAAATCTATTTCAGTGAGAGCCATATAATACATTTTAAGACTGAATTCAACTAAATGTGAGTATAATAAGCCTCTGAATTTATTCTTTGTAATAATGTTGTTATAATACTCACCATTTATGGGACTTCTGGTGTTGCATGGATTTGCTGATGGCTTTGTAGTCTGGTTGGTACTTGGTGAGGTTAAGCTTCATGGAAGCGTTGAGGCTTTCATCCGTTAGACGTGATAGTAGGTTGGACTTGATGTTTTTAAGATGTGAGAATGACTGCTCACATGCATACGTAGATCCAAACAAGGTCAATACAGCAATACTCACACGCTGCAGTGTGTGGTATGTGACAGGAAGCGCGTTCCAAGTTTTGATAATCAGCTCGTCTTCGGGTTGAAGTTTTTTTCATTTCTGTCCACATGTGCTTGCTCGCCAACTCCGCTTTCTGTCGTGCGATTCTTTCCAAATCTTCATTCAGTGACTTGAACTTATTCACCCACATGTCTGAGGCCTTCAGGTCAGCCACTTCTGCTTCAAAATCTCTGACGGAGACACCAGGAATGTAACTCAGGTCGGCTGTGTTCAGTGAACACTCGTTTGGATGGGTGATGAACTTAAAAAGACGAGTGTGCTCACAAAATTCTCCAAAGCGTGCTTTGAATGACTGTAGGAGACTGGATGTGGAGCCAGCTAACTGGTGGAGATCAAAGTTTTGAGTGGGCTCACTTGCTGTGCATGCATCTTTAAATTGTCTCAGTTTTTCAAAATGTAGTAAACGACCTGTTTCAAGATCCATGATAAAGAGCTCCAGCTTGTTTTCAAAAGCAAACACGGCTTGTTGAAGGGATAACACTGTATTTCCAATGCCTTGCATTTTCACGTTGAGCTGGTTCAGATGTTCAGTCATATCCACGAGATAGTAAAACTTGAGGAGCCACTCAGTTTGGCTAGCTCAGGATGCTCAATCCCTTTCATTTCAAGGAAAGTCCGGATTTCCTTCAGGCAAGCCGCAAAACGGATAAGCACCTTCCCTCTTGACAACCAACGCACACTGCTGTGCAAAAGCAGACCGTGATAGTTATTTCCAACTTCATCCAGCAGTGTTTTAAACTGGCGACCATTTAAGGCTCGGGCAACAATAAAGTTGATCACACGAATGACCAGCGACATCACTTCGCCAAGCTGTCCATCACACATCTGAGCACAAAGTGCCTCCTGGTGTAGAATGCAATGGAAATTTAGGATGGGTCTATTTTCATGTTCACGGAGAAGCGCCACAAATCCTTTGTTTTTCCCCACCATACACGGAGCACCATCAGTACACACCGAGATAAGTTTATCCATTCGTAGATTTTTTTCTTGAGCGAACTCCATGAAAGACTTGAATAAATACTCACCTCTTGTGGACCCTTTTATTGGCAGAACAGCAAGACTTTCTTCGCGCAGTGTATCACCAGCAGCATATCTTGCAATCACACTGAACTGCGACAAATGGCTTACGTCTGTTGACTCATCCAAAGCCAGGGAAAAGAACGGCGCTGTATTTATGTCCTTCACTTGCGTTTCCTCCACTTGGTTTGCCATCATGATGGTACAATCATGAACAGTTCTTGCCGACAGAGGCATGTCTTGTATCCGTTTGATTATCTTGTCTTTGTTCGGAAGATCATCAAAAAGTTCATTGGCGACATCCAGCATGAACGTTTTAGCATACTCGCCATCTGTGAACGGTTTTCCGTTCCTCACTATTGCTAAAGATCCAGCAAAGCTGGCGGAATTATAGTCACCTTGCCGGGTCCATACGCGGAGTTTCTGCTGGCTGGCTTGCACCTTGCTCAGTAGCTCTTGGCACGCTTTCTTTCTGCTGTCTCCCACAGGGTATTTTGATGCAAAGGTAGCATGGCGCGTGTCGAAGTGCCGCTTTATATTCGACAGTTTCATCGATGCAATTTTGTCATTGCAAATTAGACACACCACAGAACCTGCTCTCTCCACAAAGGCGAATTCTTCGGCCCATTCGTCCTGAAATGTACGATACTCATCTTTTTTTCTTTTCGCCATCTTCTTCGTCGGAGGGTTAGCTTTGAGCAAATGAGAGAGAGAGGGAGATGTTGACCCAAGTGAGTCTGGCTGGCCTGCGCACGGGCTGACATACTCGAGAGGTGCGGCGCGGCCGGCCGACTCTGGGATGCTGTCGCCTCAGCGGTGGCGCGTGATTGGTCGAGATGAATTCCGTGATGCGTCTCGGCGGCGGCACGTCATTGGAGGAACCGAAATCACGAGTCGCCTCAGCGGTGGCGCGTGATTGGTCGAGATGAATTCCGTGACGCGTCTCGGCGGCGGCACGTCATTGGAGGAACCGAAATCACGAGTCGCCTCAGCGGTGGCGCGTGATTGGTCGAGATGAATTCCGTGACGCGTCTCGGCGGCGGCACGTCATTGGAGGAACCGAAATCACTACTCGCCTCGGCTGCATGACTGGACGAAACAAAAACCGCTTCAGACAATTTGGAGGTGTTTTTTCTTCTCTCCTTCTGCCAAGTTCAGCCCTGCACATGAATGAAGCACGACACCATTCAAACTATAGGTAAAGCTTCTGCGAGAAATATTGGGCTTTCCAAGTTTCAAACTCCAATTTTATCTGCGAGCCAGATGCAATCATCAAAAGAGCCATACCTGGCTCGCGAGCCACACGTTCCCGACCCCTGCTCTATGCAGAGCATTGGTGCTGCCAAATATTGGGTGCAATCCTGGACAGGTCATGTCCACCTAATGTTTAGCATCAGTCTTTGTGCAGCTCCAGTTGTTTTTCCACGAGCAAATAATCCATCCTTAACTCTAAATATGTAGTTCTGTCAAGTCGTTTTCGATTTCTGGTCACATTCATGATCAGATTTCTCCAAACATCCCTATCCTGCACTGCTTCCCAAAGCTCTGGCAGAGACAGCTTGGTTGCAGTCTTCTTCCAATCCATCCAGTGCATACAAGGTCTGCCTCTTCCTCTTCTTCCCTCAAACATACCCACCATGTTTGATTTCTCCAAACTTTTATTTTCTGCATGCATGATGTGCCCAAAGTATGACAGTTTATGTTTAAGCATCAGCACTTCTAATGTATCCAATCTGTACCATACTCGATTTACAGAACGTTGGTGCTGCCAATTAAGCAGTTTCCTCTCAGGAGTTAGACCAGGTGGTTTGCCATGGCCTCCCCAGCATTATTTGTCCATGCTCTATCCTTCTAAAATCTAAATGCTGAGCATCAAGCAAGGAAGCAGCACATATTCAGGAGTGGTTTTTAAGTCTTTGGTATGACTCGGGAGTGGTTTGAACCACTGATCTCTCACACTCAGAGCGGACATTCGAACCATTACACCACCGAATGGAGCGCTTCTAATATCCATGGTGGTCTAATTTCTTCAATCATTGATTTGTTTGTTCTTCTTGCAATCCATGGGATTTGAAACATTCGCCTTGAACACCAGATTTCAAAACTGCCCTCCCTTCTTTCTTTTTTTTCCTGTCCATGATTCACATCCATACATTGCAACTGGAAATACGTGCATATTCACCAGCCTCGTCTTGGTTTGTTTTGTCACATCCTATCTTTCCAGATCTTTGTGAATCCTGACACTGCTGATCTCTCCTCTACATTCTCCACTCACTTCGATCTCGGAACCCAGGAAGATGAAACGTTCCACAATTTCCACATGATCATCTCCAAATCTCAACACATCGATCTTCTCCGTTGACAAGATTTTAGTCGTTTTTTAGGTTTAAATAAAGACCAGCTTTTTCACTTTTCTTCTTCACTCTCTGCAGCAGTTTCATCACGGCCTCTGTACTTTCTGCCAACAATGTAGTATCATCAGCATACCTTAGGTTTGTATGAGTTAGGGGTGCAGGTGAATGATTGTATGTGTGGTGTGCGGCGGATGGCTTTTAGTGTGTAAGGTACAGGGGAAGGTTTGAGTGTGAGAGGTGCAGTGGAAGGTTTAAGTGTCAGGTGCATGGAAAGGTGAAAGTTTGTGTGTGTGTGTGTGAAGTGCAGGGGAAAGTTTGAGTGTGTGGCGTGTGGGTGAGGGTTTGGGTGTGGGGTGCGGGGTGCGGGGGAATGTTTCTCTGTCTTTCCGAGCTTGTCGTTGAAAGTCGGAATTTTTCCGCTTTATGTCCTCTCTTGATGTGCCTTTGGTTTTAATCTCTCTCCTTCTGTCTGCAATATTTATTACCTCTTTTGACAGACATTTAGCATTCTTCTTTCTGCTTGCTTTTGGGATGTTGTTTTTGGCCTCTTCTTTTACAATGTCTTCAACCTCTTGCCATAATTTGTTTGGCATTCTGTCAACCAAGTCCAGCTCTCCAAAACGTTCTTTAAAAAAAAAACTTTATTGCATATTGTTTGGAGAGTTTTCAAGGTCATATCTGGTCAGAGTTTTTAATTTTTTTTTTTCACATTTCGCAATTTGACTTGTAGTTTTCCCACAAGAAGTTTGTGATCTGTCCCACAGTCTGCTCCTGGCAGAGTATTGGCAGATTGAACAACAATTCTCCATCTGTTGTTAATTAGAAGGTAGTCAATCTGATTTCTGTCACCCATCAGGTAAAGTCCATGTATACAGTCTACGCTTGGGCGGTTTGAACCATGTATTTGTAATTATGAGATCATTCTCCAAAAAGAACTCTCACATTCACGTCTCTGGCTTACTTTGGACATCCCTGGTGCTCCTGCTTCTCCAATTTTTGCATTCCGGTCTCCCATAATAATTAAAACATCTCCTTTAAGCACCTGTTCTACCAATCCCTGCAACTTTCAGTAAAACTCCTCCACATTTTCTTCATCTGCTACAGAAGTTTGCAGCATATATCTGAATGATGATGGTGTTCATTGGATATCCTTTCAACCTCAACGATATTAACCTATCATTGACTGGATTGTATCCCAGTATTTACTCTTCCATCCTCTTATTTAAAATCACGTCCACTCCATTTCTTTTAGAGGATTCGTGACCAGAAAAGAACTCTTCATAATCATCAGATTGAAACTGCCCACTGTTAATTATCTCTGGCACCGAAGGAGAAGGAAATTATGTTTCCACGCCTTTCTGTCTGTTTGTCTGTTTGTGTACAGGATATCTCAAAAAGTTGCGGACGGATCCTGATGAAATTTTGTGGACAGGTTCGGTGTGCGACAAGGATGAACTGATTCGATTTTGGTGAATATCCGGATCCGGATCCGACTACTAGAATTTTAAAAGTGATTCTTCACCATTAAGAGATCGGGCCAAAAACGATATTTAGCACGATATCTCAAAAAGTTTCAGACGGATTCGGATCAAACTTGGTGAACAGATTGGGTGTGTGGCAAGGAAGAAGTGACTCGATTCTGGTGAAGATCCGAATCCGGATCTTGATACGAGAATTATTTAATTTCTCAAGTGATTCTTCACCATTGAGAGATTTGGCCAAAAACGATATGTAGCATGATATTTCAAAAATGTATTGGGCCCGATATGTTCTCGTGGATCAGGCATTATGTGGCGGAGGTATGCGCTCTACCGAGTGCCCTTCGAGTTCTACCACTTTTATGTCTGTGGCATATTTTATTTTTTACTTGAAATAGGGGTTCCATCAGTTGGCGCTACATGACAAACATTTACAGAGCAGAAATTGGGGTCATCCCACACACCCTGAATTCCCTAGATGATGGTTTTTTTTTTAACCACTAAAACTTTCCCACGCACCAAGCAAGTGCAACCACCAGTTTTCAACTCATTCCATTGGGGAATTTGAATGACTTGTAAGACCCACTCACACATAGACCTAGAGCGGAACTATAAGATAAACATTTACAAACAGAATGTGTATGACTCACCCCACCATGAACCCTGGGGTTTACAAAAAAATATTTTTTATCGTCTAAAATCTTATGCACACCCCAAGTATAACCAGCAGTTTTCAACTCATTCCAGTGTTGGGGAAATTATTACTCTCTAGACAAGAAACCTTTGCCTCAGTCTGAGTAGGTCAAAGTGTTTGTGTTTTTCCTCTACTGTTCTACTATTTAGTTGTTAAGGCCTACCACCTACTTATAATCTTGTCTTTCTTTGACACTTTGGACATTGCTTGGGTTTCTGAAAGTACAAGGTGACCGGGCTGATAAGCTGTGCATTCTGTTTTTGCGATCAAAGGCCTCTCTGCTTATAAAATGGAATGGATATATGGGGAGGGGGAGAATGATCTGGGAGAGAGCAAATAAATGGTACAGAAGAAAGAACTCCTTGTGGACATTGATTATTACTGGACTTCTGTGGTTTATTTTATCCCGATACATGCAACACTGAGTCGGCTAGACGTTGAATCCTCGAGGAGGTCAAGATCCCTCAACAATCAAGAATCCTTTCGATCACGACGCGGTTCGAGGATAAAAATCCACGTCAGTTGGTGCCGTGACTCGGATTCGAATCGGCGTTGTGCGGCGCTCGTGACCGGAGGTGCTTAATCTGCCGGAGGCAGTGCCTGGAGGAACGACAAGTGCTTGAGCGAAGGTAAGCAGGGGGGGTTCTCCGAGGGTGCGATTTATTTTATTCTGTGATTTTAGAGTGAATTTAGCGGTTGTGATTTGTGTGATTTTAGAGATGGGAAATAGAAATTGTAAAAGGAAGGAAAATGGGTATACCGAGGAAAATTGTATTCAAAAACCACGGAGAGGTACATGTGCAAGAATTATGTTTGATAAGTATGGGCCTGAAGCTGTGAGAGACATGGGGAA
Source organism: Eptatretus burgeri (assembly GCF_056783735.1). Taxonomy (NCBI): domain Eukaryota; kingdom Metazoa; phylum Chordata; class Myxini; order Myxiniformes; family Myxinidae; genus Eptatretus; species Eptatretus burgeri. The sequence continues at coordinate 46,658,028 of NC_140975.1, read as the reverse complement.
ATGGTGCAATTGGACCAAAAATAGTCGATTACCCTTCCCTGAGAATGGAACGTTCGATCACGAGTGTTTAGACAATTTAAGAAAAGTACTGGAAGTGAAAAATAGTGACAAAAAGGTCCAGAAGCAGGTGAACTGGAGCGTTTATATAAATTGGATGAAGGAATGTCATGAGAGAGACAAAAAGGCACGGTTGTTAAACCTGAAGGGTCAGCTAGACCAATTAACGAAGCAAATGCCGGTGAGACTTGAAAATAAAACCAAGAGACAGCGAGCAGTGGCTGTCAGATTTGAGGATGAAGAAGAAGACTCAGATACATGGCCAGAGTGCACAGTTCCGATAGCACAACCGCTCGAGGACGAAGAAGCGGGAGAGACAGAGGGAGATGATGCCACAGGGCAAGGAGAGGCTCAACGGGGAGCCAGGCGAGTAATTAAGAAAGAAACAAGAACACAAAGCAAAAATAAAGTTCCTCTTGCTGACAAGGGTAAAATACAAACTCGATCAAAAAAAATAATGCCGGAGACCGCGAAGGACGGAGATGATGAGGCACTCATTGGCGCGTTTCCATTGCGAGATTACCCAGGTGCAAGGGAGGTACAAGCAATATATCGTCCGTGGGGCTCTGAATTAAAAGCCATCGTAAATGAGATGCCGAAGATACGGGAGAACCCAAAAAATTCCAGGCGGAACTACGCGTGGTGGTGGCATGCCATCAGCCAACATATATGGACATGGAAATATTATTAAAATTAGTGGTACCAGAAGGGTTACTCCGACAATTGAAACAGGTCGCTGCATGGCCAGATGAAGCTCCTGGAGACAGGGAGGAGCTCAAAGAACATATTGACACCCTCATTGACGCTGTCACAGAGGTGGTAACACTTAAGACCGACTGGGCAAAAATACAGGTGTGCAGGCAACGCTGGCGAGGACCCATTGGAGTTCTTAGAGCGTTTTCGGGGTGTATACCAATGTCACTCTGGACTGAAAGAAGAGGGGTACCATTTGCTCATGTCTACCTTAATGGTTTGACGGCCAAATTACAAAATGAGATAAAGCGAGTATGTATTGGTTGGGAATTAAAGGAAGTGAAAGACTTGATGGAATATGTAACGCATTGTAATTCATTGTTGAAACATCGTTCTGACGAGGAAAACGAATCAACATTAATGCTATCCCAGGTTCAAGGTCAAGGTGAATGCCCCGGGGAAAGGAATGTGAGATATAATGCACAAAACCGAGGGCAAACCACCACGTCAGAGACCAAAATACAGAGACCAGCGCAGAGATTTCTGTTATACATGCGGAAAACAAGGGCACTGGGCTAATGAATGCCGAAATCGTAGAAACAGTCGAACTTATAGTTCGTATGAACCGGTAGAACAGAGACCAGCGGCACAATACAGAGATGAAACTCGCAGACACTCCACGCCTCCAGTGAATGAAAATCCATATTATAGACAGCAGGAAAGATGGGGAACACAGTTTGAGCAAGCTGGTTCATTTCAACCCACTGCACCTCAAACCGAATTCCCTCCTCCTCCTCCTCCAGCCTCGTTCCCTCCTCCTCCACCCTCATTTCTTCCTCCTCCATCTCAAGGTTCATTTCAAACCCAAAACCCATTCGTTTTATGACAAAGAAAAGAAGCGACTTCGTCTGAGTTACCCTTCCTGACTTTGAAACCATGTGACGAACCGAAATTGACTTTGAAAATTGAAGGCCAAGAGATTCCTTTCTTAGTCGACACAGGAGCGACCAAATCTGCGCTCAGAAGGAGTGATTTCCCAGACGCCCCGTTATCGCGAGAACAAGTAAAAGTAGTGGGAATGTCAGGAGTTGCTAGTACGATTCCACTGACAGAGCAGCTCCGGGTGGAAATTGGACCATTGTCTGCAAACCATGCATTTTTGATGGCAACTGATACACCAATTAATCTGTTGGGGAGAGATCTGTTATGCAAGCTGAATTGTTCAATGAAGTGTACCCCTGATGGTGTATATTTAGAAATACCTCACGAATCACACATAACTATGATGAATTTATTACAGGAAAATACAGAAAATCTTGTATATCAATGGACTGTGATTAATTGTGAAGCATTTAACCATTTGCAGGAATATTTATCACATTTGGAGAGAAACGTACCCGAGGTGCTCGATTGGGTGAGTAAACACGGCATGGACAGACGGTACTTACAGACTCGACTACATTGCATTGCAGATTGCAACATCAAGGGAAAAGATAACGTCTATGCGAGTGAAACACTCTCGAAATTACACCAGACCTTTGACTTAGTGTTGGGAACAATTTGGATTGGGAAGCAAGGAATTGGCCTGGAGGTGCATCTGACGCAGGAACAATTAAAATTGTGGAACCAACCGTCCAGTGTTACACCACATGTTACTTTAGCGATTGCAGAAGGTTACCAAGAAACGGACATTGGTCACATGGTAACCTCTTTGAAAAAAGCATCACAAGCGACTTTGATGGAATCGAGCCAAGTAAACGGACTTTGGAAGATCGGGGAACAGGGATTCTGTTGGACAGAATGTCAAGGATCAGCAAAAACTGTGTTTGAGGTGGTCGATCTCGCAGAATTAAATGGGTCAGGAAAATTACCTGAAATACTCGAACAAGTCCCGACTTGTCTGTGGGCAACACATGCCAACGATGTCGGCCAAATTAAAAGTATGAATCCAATCAAGATCACTATAGATCCAAAAAAGAAACTGCCTCGAAAACCGCAATACCCTTTGTCTCCAGAAGCAGAGGTAGGAATTGCTCCTGTCGTGGAAGCACTATTGAAACAAGGGATAATTATTCCCACTGTTAGTCAATGTAATACACCGATCCTACCTGTGAGAAAACCTGGGAAACCAACGTGGAGATTCGTACAGGATTTGAGGGCAGTGAATGATGCGGTAATTCCAGCTTTTCCTGTAATTGCAAATCCAACTACCATTCTATCAAGCATCCCAAGTAACACTACCTATTTTAGTGTTGTGGATCTTTGTTCAGCTTTTTTTAGTATACCAATAGCCCAAGAAGTACAGTTTCTGTTTGCATTCACCTACCAGGGAAAGCAATACACTTGGACTGTATTGGCCCAGGGTTATTGTGAAAGTCCAACATTATTCTCGAGGGCCCTCAAAGACGACTTGGATGATGTAGTTTTCCCTTGTGGATCCACACTGATTCAATATGTTGACGACCTGCTGATCTGTTCAGCGTCAAAAGACGCATGCGAACGAGATACATTGACATTGTTGAGGGCCTTAGCCGGGAAAGGACACAAAGCATCGAGAGCTAAATTGCAATTTTGCCAAGAAGAAGTTAAATATTTGGGACATATTCTGAAGGGAGACACAAGACGCATCTCCACTGAACGTATAGCGGCAATATTAATCCTGCCCAAGCCAACTACTGCTAAACAGATGAGGTCTTTCCTCGGAGTGACCGGCTATTGCAGACAGTGGATACCAGATTATGCGGCCTGAGTGCGCCCCCTGGTGGACATTGGTTCGGCAACGCGCCCAGCCCACTTGCATGGACACAAAATGCAGACAAGGCTTTTGTAACGTTAAAACAGGCTCTTTCTTCGGCTCCCGCTCTGGGTTTACCAAACTATGAAAACCTTTCCATTTGTATGCATGTGAGAGACAGGGATTCGCACAATCTGTGCTGACACAGAAGCACGGGAATAAATTACGGCCTGTTGCATATTATAGTACTAAATTGGATCCGGTAGCACAAGGATTCCCCCTTGTCTCAAGGCAGTAGCAGCCGCTTCGCTCGCGGTGCAGGCGACCGAAGCGCTCGTCGCGGGAAACACTTTGATTCTCCTGGTACCGCATGCAGTGACAGCTGTATTGTTAAAAACGAAAACACAACATTTGTCGGCTTCAAGAGCAACAACATACGAACTCTCACTCACAGCACCCACGAACATTACGATTAGGAGATGCGCACCGCTGAATCCTGCTAGTTTGTTGCCAGGAGTACAAGATGGTGATCCTCACAATTGTGAAGAGATAATCGCCCACACGTGTCAACCCCGTCCTGACTTGAAAGACACACCAATCCAAAATTCTGAATTGGTTCTATATGTCGACGGCTCATCATCGCGTGCACCTGATGGATGTTTATTAACAGGCTACGCCGTTGGCTCTGATCACGAAGTAATCGAAAGCGGGAGATTGGCTGAGAGCTGTTCCGCGCAGCAGGCAGAACTGTTCGCCCTCACTCGTGCATGCCATTTAGCCAAAGGCCAAATAGTGACACCCACACTGACTCCGGCTATGCCTGGTGCTGTACACGACCCGGAGCACTCTGGCGCGAAAGGGGTTTTTATAACGTCATCAGGTACACAAGTAAGGAATGGAACATGGATTGCTAATCTACTGGAAGCAATACTTCTGCCTCACCAAATTGCAGTGGTAAAATGTGACGCCCACACTGGGAGATCTGATGACGTCTCACGGGGAAATGCCAGGGCAAAGATGCAGCTGCAAAATCTGCTGCCCACACCAGAGCTCTTTTAATATCACAATGTGTATTGAGACAAGAGGCAACACCGACCATTGACGATATAAACACTTTGCAGACAGCTGTCAGTGCTAAAGAACGAGATTTGTGGATACTGGCTGGATGTGAATTCGATAATGAATCCAAATTATGGAGATCATCTGATGGTCGTGTGGTGGCACCAAGAGCTCTATTACCTTGGCTCGCCCGATTGGCACATGGGGCCGGGGCATACTAGCAAAGGCGGCATGAGTGCTTTAATTGGGAGACAGTGGTTTGCCCCGGGGTTTAGTCCAATTGCAGAACAGTATTGTAAGACATGTCATATTTGCCAAAAACATAACCCAGCAAGGGGGGTGGAGATGGCCCCAGGGGGGGTCATCCAATTCCATTCGGACCTTTTGTTCATATCCAGATGGATTTTGTCCAGTTACCAAAATGCTGCGGTTTTGAATTTGCGTTAGTCATCGTCGATTTGTTCACCAAATGGGTTGAGGCTTACCCTTGTCGGAAAGCAGATGCCATTACTGTGGTTAAACTGTTGATGAAGGATTTCATCTGTAGGTTTGGAATACCTTGTAGGATCTCCAGTGACCAAGGTACTCATTTCACAGCCGAAGTGGTGAAAGAATTATGTCGCGTATTGCAAATAAAGCAACATTTCGACTGCCCGCATCGTCCGCAATCTGCGGGGGCAGTAGAGAGGCAAAATGGATTCCTGAAGAATAAACTGGCCAAGATTTGTGAACAAACTGGATTAAAATGGCCAGATGCTCTGCCAATTGCTCTCATGACTATGAGATCGACCGCAAATCGAAACACTGGCTTATCTCCGCATAAGATTCTGATGGGAAGACCAATGAGATTACCGAACTCACCTCCTTTGACTATAAAAGACATGAACGTGCAGCAAATGGATGACACGTTGCTTACGTTCTGTGTCTCTCTGAATCATGCTGTAAGAACTTTTTATGCACAGGTGAAACAAGCTCTGCCAGAACCAGCCACATCTGATCATCACAACTTCAAACCCGGAGACTTTGTTTACGTGAAAATTTACAAACGGAAGAACTCTCTTCAGGCACGTTGGTGTGGGCCATTTCAAATACTGCTAACTACCCATACAGCTGTGAAGTGTAAAGGAAGAGCAACATGGATCCATGCCACACACTGCAAACTGGCACACGGCAGAAAAGAACCCGAGGAGAACATTGCTTCCTGATAACTTTAATGATTCTTTCCATTGCAGGATTATTTGTACTACTAAATGCAAGTTGTACAATGTGTACTTGGCCTGTTAATCCGATAAGTACTGTCTGTGATCAACATTATTTGCATGTTCTTTTTGGAGATGGGCCTATCAGACTACCCACCAAACTAAGCCTAGGCATTCAGAGACCGAAGAAGCTTAACGAGCAAAGTGGGTTCACCACATGGAATAAACACTTATCTGGCTCTTTCTCGTAAACACGCGAAAGCTTTTAATAAAACCAATTGCTGGGTTTGTACTAAGATACCTCATTCAGCAGTTACTGGGATACCGCTTCTGGCTATACCATTCAATCTGAGTGAATGGTGTGGGTACTGGGCAAAGGAAAGAAACTGGGATAAACAAGATAATAACCTTGACGACCACATCGTTACCAATGGAAATGGAAATTGCCTCCGACAACGAAATTTCAGTAACTGGTTTTGGCCAAATTTTAATTTAAGTAAAATGCCTCCACATTTTATGGTTGAACGGGAAACAGAAAAACCCGAACTATGCTTGGTACAAGAGGCATGGGGAGAAAGAAGATTAGGGAATTCTGAATGCAGTCATTATGTTTATGAAAATCACACGATGGGACCACAAGTCGCTTTAAATAATACCTATTTCGTGTGTGGAAATCGAGCATACCCATGGCTTCCAGTTAATTGGAGTGGATCTTGTTTCTTGTCATTCATTTTGCCACATATGCGCCTGTCATCTAAGTCACCTTTTGAGCATTTGAAACGGGGTAAACGGGGTTTCACGTCAACTGAACTGTTCTTCATGATTTTAATCCCTCACTACGGTGTTGGACAAACGTCTGTGGGATTGGCAGAGTTAGCTGCTTCGCTTGAATTATTGGCAAATAAAACTGCTCTCGGCATGGTTGATATCAACTCGAGGTCGTCGCCTACGTGCAGTTTCAATGCAAAACCGAGTTGCGCCGACCTCATTCTCGCAGCTCAAGGAGGAACGTGTGCTGTAATTAACTCTGAGTGTTGTACTTATATCCCTGATAACTCGGAGAAAATCACGAACATAGCTGACAAGATTAAGCAAGAAGGAGCCAAGTATCACAATTATTTTACGAAAGATGGGCTTTATTCCTGGTTTGAAGGGATTTTTGGAGGCTGGGGAACTACCTCCTATTGCATTGGATTTCCGTTGGGTTATTGTGGATCATCATTGTAGTGGTGCTTGTTAGATGTGCAACAATTACAATGCCGGCATTGATTGTTTCTTGTCTAAAGAGGAATACTGCTAAAGGTGATGGTGGCCCAAGCACCACCCTCATACCCTGGTTTTGACACTGAGTCCTACGACTTTTTGAGATAGAACCTGAACTTGGAAATCCATAAGTAGCGCAAATGAATGTGTTCAATATTCACGGGAATTGTCAATCCACTCTTGCTCATCTGCTTTGTTCCCGAAATAGGTTGTCGAAAATCAGCTGTGCAGCCCAACGGGTAGCCTTATCTTCTATCGGCCTAGGGGCCTACCGGAACCTCAACCAGGTCCGAAGCTGTACAACCACATGAAGCCACCTGGCTTGCGGGACAGGAAAGGCTAAGGGACTGAGCTCTACGATGGGGAAAAGGGGGGGATGTGACTACCCAAGAAAATGGGCACACTCAAACGCAAGAGAGAATGTATTTCCAAGTGAAGAGAAAATATATATCGTTAAACTTAACTAGTGTTGCCTTATTAGGCAACAAGGGGGGAGTGTTGGGGAAATTATTACTCTCTAGACAAGAAACCTTTGCCTCAGTCTGAGTAGGTCAAAGTGTTTGTGTTTTTCCTCTACTGTTCTACTATTTAGTTGTTAAGGCCTACCACCTACTTATAATCTTGTCTTTCTTTGACACTTTGGACATTGCTTGGGTTTCTGAAAGTACAAGGTGACCGGGCTGATAAGCTGTGCATTCTGTTTTTGCGATCAAAGGCCTCTCTGCTTATAAAATGGAATGGATATATGGGGAGGGGGAGAATGATCTGGGAGAGAGCAAATAAATGGTACAGAAGAAAGAACTCCTTGTGGACATTGATTATTACTGGACTTCTGTGGTTTATTTTATCCCGATACATGCAACACTGAGTCGGCTAGACGTTGAATCCTCGAGGAGGTCAAGATCCCTCAACAATCAAGAATCCTTTCGATCACGACGCGGTTCGAGGATAAAAATCCACGTCACCATCCAACACTTTGAGGAATGGATAGAAGTCAACCAACCAAACAAACGAGAAAGATGTCGTGCATAGCACGATACTTATAAAATCCAAATAAACAATATGCTTCTAGGTTTTGATTAGTGAACCAATTCAGTAACACAATATGCAAATTCTGTTCAAACCAGTGGAGTACCCAGCCTCCGGGTGGGTTGAGATTGCACATTACTTGCTGTAAAAGGTATCGTCCGTCTCTTGCAAGAAGACTCGAAAGATGTTTTTGTGGAGTGTATCTCGAGGGGTCTATCAGATGTACATTTCTAAATGGTCTAAGGTGTCTAAGGGGTGTAAAGATCTCAAGGGTCGAAGTGGTGCAAAAGGTATATAAGGGTATTAATGAGTCTGAATATCAAAGAGGTCTAAGGATCTAAAGGGTATTTTCAAATAGTTCTTTGGGTCCAAAGGGGTCGAGGGTCAGGTCAATCGGATGAAAATTAATTATTTTTCAGAATGAAATTGATGCCTTTGAGGTTTGACCTTGAGTTGACCTTTGACCTTTTCACCTCAAAAATAGTTGGTTTGCAAATTCAGTGATGGGCTCTGCAATTGCTGCTTAATTTTCAGGTTAATTGAATGAAAATTGACAATTTTGCAGATTAATTTTGATGATTTTAGAAGTTTGACCTTGAGGTGACCTTTGACCCTTTGACTTCAAAAATAGTTGCTTTCCCAATTCAGTAATCAGGTCAGGTCAGGTATGGGAGCATGTGCCAGAACAGCGCGTCGCTGCGTCCACTTTCCGCCGGTACTCCAGGGGCCTCCGTCTGGCCATCCCCCAGGCAGATGCCAGGCCCATCCCCATCTCCTTGAGATGATGGTCAACCTGTTGCAACCATGAGGCACGTGGTCGACCCACTGGCCTCCTCCACTCATGAGACTCCCTCGCTGAGAGAATCTGGTGAGCAGGATCAGAGTCAGGAAAACGAGCCACATGTCCATACAGCCGCAACTGACGCTCACGGACTATGCAGGTAACAAATCTCATCCGAGTCTCTCTCAGCAACCGCTCGTTGGACACAAAATCCGACCAGCGATAGCCAAGGATTCTCCGAAGAGACCTGGTACCAAAGGAATTAAGTCTCCGTCTCAGATCCTTGGTCAGAGTCCAAGTCTCGCACCCATAGAGCAAGACTGGAAGTACCAAGGACCTGAAGACTCGGACTTTCGTCCTCCCGCACAGGTACCGGCAGCGCCACACCCCATGATCCAGTGAATCCATGACTCCCCAGGCCCGACCCAGACGTCTATTGACCTCTGACTCGCAGCCAGCAGAGACATGAATATCACTGCCAAGGTAAGTGAATCTCTCCACGACCTCAACATCCTCACCACAAACAGACACAGACAGGACAGCAGCATCCAAGATGTCACCGAAAGCCTGGATCTTAGTTTTGACCCAAGAAACCCGTAATCCCAACGGCTCCGACTCCTCATTCAGCACCTCGAGGGCCCCCAAGAGGATGTCTAAAGTCTCCGCAAAGATGACTGCATCATCTGCAAAGTCAAGGTCCGAGATCTTGACATTCCCAAATGACGCACCGCAACTTGATCTCTCCGACATCCTCCCTAGAATCCAGTCCATACAAGTGCTGAAAAGTGGGGGGGGGGGGGCAAGTACACATCCCTGACGAACTCCAGTAACAACTGGAAATAAGTCAGAGATGGTACCACCACACTTCACAGCACTCTCAGTACCAGAGTAGAGTTCAGACATCAGATCGATCAGTTTTGGTGGCACCCCACGAAGACCAAGAATCCTCCAGAGGACATCCCGATTCACTGAATCGAACGCTTTACAGAGATCAACATAGGCTGCAAGCAGCCCCTGCTGAAACTCTCGTCTGCGTTCGGTGAGGACACGAAGTGCAAGGATACGGTCAATCGTTGACCTCTTTGGTGTAAAGCCTGACTGCTCTGGACGCTGGTGCTCAAGTAGATGGTGGCGAACCCTATCGAGAATTATCCGAGCAAAGACCTTGCCCGGCACTGAGAGCAGCGTCACCCCTCGGTAGTTGTTGCAGTCTTGGCGATCACCCTTCCCTTTCCAGAGAGGCACAACAAGGCCCCTCTTCCAGTCAGTTGGGATGATGCCTGTGTTCCAGGCAGAGCACAAAACTGCATGCAACGACACGAGTGCAGCATTTCCACCAGCCTTGAGAAGTTCGGCATGGATGCCACAGATCCCTGGAGCTTTGCCCCGTTTCAACTGGTTCACCGCAGCCCGTGTTTCCACAAGCGTAGGTGGACCACAGTTGATTCGAGGGTCAGCAACAGGGATTGTAACACCCTTGACGTCCAACTCGACAGCTGGGGGATCAGCCTGGTACAACCGCTCAAAGTAACCGGCCCAGCGGGCCTTCACTTCAGACTCCTCTGTCAAGAGCCTACCACTCTCTGCTCGAACTGTAGTGCTCCGAGGGATGGGCTTGGATGAACGTAATGCGCGAATTCCCCTGTAAGCGGGACGAGAATCACCTGTCCACAGGTGATGCTCTACCCCCTCACAGATTCCTCGCACATAGGCCTCCTTGTCCACCCTCAGTGCACGTACAGTTTTACGCCTCAGCTCCCTGAACAGCTCAGCTCTGCCATTCAGCCTGGCCCTGCGACTCTGGTCAATGGTATCCAGTGTCCCTTGAGAGACAAAATTCTTCTTTGCCCTGCGGTGAGCTCCAAGGCATCCACCGGCAACATCAAGGACGGTGGTCTTGAAGGCGCTCCACAACTCTTCAGGACCCCAAAGCACCCAGACCCCCCAAGTGTCCACTCAGCCTGTTCGCAAACTCCTCAGCTACTCTCTCATCCCTGAGCTTGGCAACATCCAGCCTCGGCTGGGATGGTACCATTCTCCAGGATTTAAGGTGCAGCTTTAGAGTTGCTACAACAAGCCTGTGGTCAGTATTGAGGAACTGAGCACTCCGGTAGACCCTGCAGTTCTGGATCATCCTCCAACGACCGTCAATGAGGACATGGTCAATCTCCTTTGCCACACCGCCAGCGTTGGAATACCAAGTCCAGCGATGAGCTTGTGGGCGCTGAAACCATGAACCAGTCACCCTAAGTCCATGACTTCTTGCAAAGTCAAGGAACTTAGTGCTATTCTGGTTCATAGTTCCTGACCCATGGGGACCAACACACACCTCATAACCGTCCCTATCAGTTCCAGTCGATGCATTGAAATCCCCCAAGACTAGAAGTGTATCTCGTCTGGGGCACTGATCAACCACAGACTCGAGCGTGGCGTAGAATGCATCCTTCACGGTGAGATCACTCGCCTCAGTCGGAGCATAAACAGAGACCAGGGAAATGACACCTAAGGAGTGACGAATCCTTAATCTCATAATACGCTCGTTGACCGGTGTTACCTCAATTATCATTGGGGTCAGCTTATTGGACACAGCTACAGCAACTCCTTGGGTATGGTAACCATCAGAGCGACCAGACCAATAGTAGGTGTAACCACCCACCATTATCTCGCCGCAATCCGGTCTCCGAACCTCAGAGAGAGCTGCAATCCCGATGTCCAAACGCTTGAGCTCAGATGATAACAGAGACAGGTGATCATCCTCTCTTAGGGATAGGACATTCCAGGCACCCACCCGAAGGGACCGCCTCAGGTTAACCCAAGGAGACCGCCGTCTGGTGGACGACACCTCAGCACCACTCCGACACACTCTCCCGCAATCTGACCCAGGGATGTTACCCCGTGGTTTCCCTCCTATCAAAGATTGGGGTCCCGAAGGCTTTGCCCCAATCCCGTCATCCGGTGAGCTGCCCTGCGAAGGGAAGCTGCACAGGAGGTACTCCCACGGAGTGGGTTTTCAGATTTTTTTGCGTTTTTGCGTTTTGCGGAATGAAGGGTTTTACGGTGGCCGGAGTGCAAATCCTGCCACCAACCTCCTAATAAGAAGTGACCCAACTGCAGGAGGACGTCCGCAGACACAGTTGGGCACTAGATATGGATGGCCGTTGGCTCACAAGGAGCTCCTCCGCCCTTTGACAGGTTTTGTTTTTAATCCTGCTGGGTGTCCATATCCAAACACCCTCCTCACCAGAAACCTGGTGGGGGAGACGGTTTAGTCGCCGACAACCCGACCATGGAACAGGTTAGTGCAGGTTTACATGGTACCTGTAGCAGGTCACAGATCGAACCTGACCTGACCAAAATTAATTTTGAGTTGACCTTTGAATTAACCTTGAGTTGACCTTTGACCTTTTCACCTCAAAAATAGTTGGTTTGCAAATTCAGTGATGGGCTCTGCAATTGCTGCTTAATTTTCAGGTTAATTGAATGAAAATTGACAATTTTGCAGATTAATTTTGATGATTTTAGAAGTTTGACCTTGAGGTGACCTTTGACCCTTTGACTTCAAAAATAGTTGCTTTCCCAATTCAGTAATGGACTCTCCAAATCATGTTTAACTTTCAGGATAAATGGATGTAAATTGACCATTTTTCAGTTGAAAAATTGATAATTTTAGAAACTTGACCTTCAGTTGACCTTTGACCTTTTGGTCTCAAATGTAGTTGGTTTCCCAATTCAGTGACACAATATGCAAATCCTGTTCAACTGTCAAGCAAGTCAGATAAAAAAATGACGATTTTAGAAATTCTACCTCAAGATGACCTTTGACCTCAAAATCAAAAGGCTTCTCAGTTGAGAGTTGAGACTACCTCGACAACTTAGTAAAATTTCATGAAGATCGGTTTAGAATTGTGACCTGTAGGCGATTGACAGACAAACAGACAGAATAACAAAATCGAATGACCAGAAAACAGTTAAGGGGTGAAAACAAATTAACGTCCTTCACCATCGGAGGCGCAAGTAATAAGCTCGCTCTCGCCCGCCAAGCCCGCCGTTCCTTATCGGCAGTTTCGACACACACTGCTTACTTCAATGCTTAAAGCACTTGGCGAGCGTTCTCCAAGCTGATTGGTCGTGGAACACACCACACCTCTGATCATCCAAAAGCTTCGCAATTAAATAAAATTGAATTGTTTGAGCTCCTTTGTCTAAAAATAATGGTGAAAAATTGCATTTTATCTCACGATTATTAACGGACAGAGCATTATACGGTATTAGCAAGTCGGTGAGAAAAAGAAAAAAATTACATCGACAACGCTCACCGCCCTCTACACCGCATCTGATGGTGAGTGAAAA
>NC_140975.1:46639863-46642363 GCF_056783735.1 Eptatretus burgeri | reverse complement strand
TTCTTCTCCGAAACTACGCACACAATTTAAATGAAACTTGATCACAACCTTCAGCACCCGTGATGTACCAAATATTATTCACAGAATTAGAAAAAGCAGGGTCTAAAGGGTTTTACTGGGTGGTTGCTCCCCCCAAAATAGGTATTTTCTCTTCTCCGAAACTAAACACACAATTTAAATGAAACTTGATCACAACCTTCATCACCCGTGATGTACCAAAGATTATTCACGGAATTAGAAAAAGCAGGATCTAAAGGGTTTTACTGGGGGGTTGCCCCCCAAAATAGGTATTTTCTCTCTTCTCCGAAACGACACACACAATTTAAATGAAACTTGATCAAAAACTTCATCACCTGTGATGTACCAAAGATTATTCACGGAATCAGAAAAAGCAGGGTCTAAAGGGTTTTACTGTGGGGTTGCCCCCCAAAATAGGTATTTTCTCTTCTCCAAAACTACACACACACTATTTTGATAAAACTTGACACAACCTTCATCACCCGTGATCGACCAAAGTTTGTTCACTGCTTTAAAAAAAAAATCCATAAGTATTTACTTTCTTCTCCGTTAAATTTTTTTGGGTTATTCAAGCCTACTGGTGGTTCCCTGGTTTTCTTATCCAGCCACTACCAGGTGAGCACCCAGAGGTATTGGCACTATTTTTTAATTTTGAGGACTTTGGTGGTTCGAGTGCTATTTTTCACTATTTTCCTGGACTTTTTTTTTTTGTACATGGTCGAGTTTAAGAACGAGTAAATCAACATGCACATGTCGTTTACAGGAAGTGTAGTGTGTGTGTGTGTGTGTGTGTGTGTGTGTGTGTGTGTGTGTGTGTGTGTGTGTGTGTGTGTGTGTGTGTGTGTGTGGTAACATTGTTCTGATTATGGGGGTAGATTAACGTATTTAATAGTACAAATCAGATTGTATTGTGTACCATGGTCCGTGGATAGGTAGAAGCATTTCATTGTAAATAAGTCAGGGAATCTGTCAGCTTCAGTGTTACCTATCACCACATGAGGGGTGGTGCGGTGTTAATTAGCTTAAGGAGTAAAAATAAGTTCTCCTGGACATAATTACCCTCTGTGATTTTCCCTATGTTTTTATATTCCAAGCCAGGCCATAAGCTGGGGACCCTGAAACAACAACAGGAGAAGCCCTGCCTTCCTGGGTTTGGAGGCGAGGAGGAGAGGGAGGGTGATAAAAAGGAGGAAGATCGAAGGCGCAGTGTGCTTAGCGAGGGGGCTTCGGAGACAGCAGATTGCACATCTGGAGTGATCAAGCAGAGCCGATTGAGGGTGTGCCGGCCAGATTTTCGCGTGTAGTGTGGAGGGCTCCCGTCTGGTTCGGCGGGACATGCACTCGAGGTTGGTGCGAGGAGCACACGAGGCAGGTAGCGGCCGCTCAGGAATAGCAAGGCTGGCACGTTCGTAAACCTGCGGGGGAAAGCTGCTACAAGTGAAGCGCCATTTTGCCTGCTTGTGCACGTGGATGGTGGAGGCGCCTTCCTCCCGGGCTCGACAAGAGACGGCGCCATTTTGCTTGCAAGTGCACATGCTGGCCAAAGTTCCCCATTACGTATTTGACGAGCTCCAGCCCTTGACCAGGCTGAATACCAATATATTTAAAAAGGGGGGTGATTATTTTAATTTGTCACCCTTTGTCTGTGTTTGTGTCTGTATGTGCAAGGCGTCAATCAAAGAAGTTATTTATTATATTTGTTTCATTAAATCTTCATTATTGTCCTTATAAATATGTGTTTCATTAAATGTATTCCCTTTTAAAGAAACCACATTTTGTGTATTTGTAGTGGGGTTCGCGTATCAAACCCCCTGGTGCTGTCCATCCTCCATAATCCTTCTGTTCCATTCTGAGTATTCATTTTCCATTCACTATTGCCCTCCGCTATTGCAGGAGGCCCTCCGCTAAGTGAAGGCCCGCTGGGCCGGTTACTTTGAGCGGTTGTACCAGGCTGATCCACCAGCTGTTGAGTTGGACGTCAGTGGTGTTACAATCCCTGTTGCTGACCCTCCAATCAACTGTGGTCCACCTTCGCTTGTGGAAACACAGTCTGCGGTGAACCGGTTGAAATGGGGTAAAGCTCCAGGGATCTGTGGCATCCATGCTGAACTTCTCAAGGTTGGTGGAAATGCTGTACTCGTGTCGTTGCATGCAGTTCTGTGCTCTGTCTGGAACACAGGCATCATCCCAACTGACTGGGAGAGGGGCCTTGTTGTCCCTCTCTGAAAAGGGAAGGGTGATCGCCAAGACTGCAACAACTACCGAGGGGTAACGCTGCTCTCAGTGCCGGGCAGGGTCTTTGCTCGGATAATTCTTGACAGGGTTCGCCACCATCTGCTTGAGCACCAGCATCCAGAGCATCCACAAATGTTGCTTTTTGTTGTCTTTTCTCTCCTCAAATCACAGGTCCTGAGCCATGGGTAGTGTAAATATTAGAAATGTATATAATCCTAACCCATCTGTTGTTTCTTTAGTGCCGGAA
>NC_140975.1:46609863-46634863 GCF_056783735.1 Eptatretus burgeri | reverse complement strand
ACCTATGCCCGACCTCATCACCACAAATGCTACCAACCGCTTCAACCTCATCACCACAATTTCCTCAACTGTTTACAATGCTTCCACAACTTTACCGCAAACACTGAAGCACTCCCCCCACCTCACGATAACCGCCGCAACTGCCACCAGCTCCCTGGACGCTCATGACAGTCACTGGGGATAGCAGGTGAATGGGGATAGGATCGTGGAACGTAGTGGGTGCTTGCGAGCCAGAACACTTTGGCATGTCGCTCAAAGCGCGAGTGTGCGCTGGGACTCATTTGGCGACGACTGGGAAGCTGTGGCGCTTCGATAACTAAGAGCGTTCAGGTGGAGTTCAGCGCACGCTCATGGCTGGAGAGCGCTCCCGAAAACCCGCACCCCATGCAAATCAAGGAGCTCCGTTGTCTGGCTGAGTCCGGGAGCGACTGAGGCCATTTTCGGCTCCGGAGTTGGTGCTGCGGGGGTTACTTCTCGGGGTGGTGCCTACGCACCTATAGGAATGCGCAGAAATGCCTACAGGGTCTCTTGATTTGAATTCTGGCTCCTCCTTCACCCTGGGCTTCATAATTCTGGCTCCACTTTACCCTGGGCTTTAAACAAAGAGAGCGAATCAGGGTCTTTCATACTTTGTCTTTTGGGTCCAGAGCCTTTCCGAGCCGAGTGTCATTTTCTGGTCTTACCGAACGAGAGTCAAACCGAGAGGGCAGCACGAGAACAAGCCAGGCGAGCAGTGCGGAGCCGTTGCCAAGTCATCGGCGTTGGGCTCCCATGGCGTTCTGCAGTTATCATCATTAGACACATTTGCAGACTCTCTTACACGCCCCGTTAAGCTATCTCCCACACATCTTTCTCTCCCATCTGTTGTCTCGTCCACTGTGGATGCATCACTGAAAAAGCATATCGATTCCCACCTCTTCACACTTCCTCTTCTGCGTCACATTTTGCATCTCCCTCTCACGCACTCCAACCCCCAGTCTGTAACAATATATATGCAATGTTTGAAAGGACGGTGCAGAGGGACCACTTACTTTTGAGCTGTTTGTCTGGGATTGATTCCTGACCTACAACTATAAACTGACAGATTGGTGTTGCATGATAAAATGTACTGTCCATCGTTTGAACGCAAAGCTAGGTGCTCCATCTGATGGCATTATTTGGTGGACGTTAAAGATCCCATTGAGGTATTTCGGGAAGAGAAGGTGAGCTATCCCCCTACGTACTTAACAATTCCTTTCCAAATCACCGTTAGTTGCACATTTATCAGACCTGCTCAGCTTGTTCGTGAGAGACTTGTGCCAAAAACTTTCCCAGGCCTACCCAACGACGTGAAAATAATTGGGTCCATTAAAAAAAAAGTAATTGTGTGCTGTGTGTCTATCAGTCTTTGAAAGGTTTACATGCTATCAACTTTGGAATAAGAAAAAGAAGATTCCCAGAGGTTTATGATTGATACGGTATTGAAGGACGATTGGGAGTTGAAGCAAACCATTGCACTGGGAACAGTGGCTGTGGTCTGCCTCATGTTGTGTGGTCTTTTTGGCCACAGGTGGGCCATGCACGGTTCAGGCAGCCAGAGACGGCTGGTGGAACAGCTTCAAAGTGAGTAAATGTCAATATTTGCCGACAAGCTTGTTGCTTGTAAGTACAAGTTGAAACCTGAAAAAAAAATCTGAGACTCTGAAGCTATTGCTAAACTTGTGGATGACAACATAATAGGATGCTTTGTCGTTTTTCATCATTATGGCTAATGGGCTGACAGGATAGCCAAGAGGTATGCACACTCACTTCTGAGTGGTCGAGCCTGGGTTTGAATCTCGACCCAGCGATAAGCTGTCATCCCAGTGTTTCACAGGGCAGGGTGATTCATCAATGTGTGCGCCGTTCTTCGGAAAGATGTTGAATGGGCGTCCTGACCGCCAGCATTCGTTGGTGGACATTAAAGATCCCATCGTGTTCTTCATGAAGCGAGTTGTCACCAGCACCATGGACAAATTCTAAATTCCTGCCCTAACCGACATGGGGCACTGCATCAGCGGCATAGCCGCACCCTTTGTGCTGCGTACAAACAAAGAAGAATTTGGGCTGATATTTTTCTTCCTCCTTTTATTTACCGTATACCTTTGCCTCTATCTTCACCAGGATATGTTCAGAGTGCAGTTAAAAATGACTTTATGTAATTTAACAAATGTGCATGGATGTGTGCTGACTGCTAGAACGTGGGATTCTGAAGTCTGAACGAGTGATATTCACCATGCTGGCTACAGATCGTGCTCTTTACACTGACCGCAGCCCATACACCGATGCTCCACAGCCCATTGGTCAGCATGGTGCTCACCACCTCTGAATGATGTCATGGTTGCTGTAAAACAAGTGACGAGTGTTCTCGTGAAATATGCACTGAGGTTTCAAATTTTTCATTGCAGGACACAAAGCTACAATCAGTGCTCCACACATGGTGAGAAGCCTTTCCAAAGAACTTCGCTACATGCCGTCACCTGTTCCAAGTCACGTGGTTCACTTTATTCACATCACTCCAAATGCATGCATATTTGAGGAGTGATGTAAGGGACACATCGACCATTTTGATGTTATTGCCATATAGCACTATTTTAACCCTTACCCTATCATCCGAGCCCATCATCATCATATCATTAAAAAATGTCGCTTACATCACTCCTCCTCACGGGGCCTCATTTAAACTGTTGCTTTGTGCACATTATTGTGTCGTTTCCACAACCTTAGATTAAACTGACCGTATGAGACAGAAAAAAGAAAAGAAAAACGTTTTTCCCTTAAATCAGAAACTCTTTCTGGACAAAAAGTCAAGTCTCTCATGATGACCATCACAAGAAGGGATTTGTGCCGTTGGAGTGCTCGATAAAGTGCAGAGTGGGTTCAGCTCACTCAATCAGCCCGAGTAACCTTGTGCTGGGAAAACAAGATCTGTAAATGTCTCCACACCACTAGCATGCATACACCTTGGAGCTGCTCGCCGATAAGCTGACAGATGGTGCCTCAATTCTGGACGTTGGTTCGGGCAGTGGTTTCCTTACAGCCTGCTTTGCACGGATGGTAAGACATGTGAACTTGAACGGCATTCTACAATTCACATAATCTCCCCCTCTCCATGCTCCATATTCGCTTTCACATACTGACAGGAGGAATTGTTGTTGTTTTTTTCAGGTGGGGTCGACGGGGCGAGTTGTAGGGGTCGAACACCTATGGCGGTTGGTACAGCGATCCACTGAGAACGTCCGACGGGATGACCCCAATCTCCTAAGCAATGGCTGCCTTCGCTTTGTTTGTGAGGCTGATGCGGGGAATGTGAAATCACCGTATGTTTGTCCATTGATCATAGCATTTCAAGGACCACACTGACGTGGTGGTAGCCTTTTTTGGTTCCGGTTTAAAAGTGCCTTCCGTAGCAACTCTGCAGTACTTAGACCAATGCAGATTTCAACTTCTGATCTAACGCCAGTGAGCATTGGCCTGTGTTTTAGTACTAGCTTTTCACCGTTCTGCCTGATGCCCTATGGCCTGATACCTGCAGCTAAGAGCCCCTGGGCATTGGCATAGTGTCATCTTTACCCATAATGGCATCTGGTCTCTGTCACACACAGCAGAACAAAAACAGCACTTCATTTTTTTCCACCCTAATAATAAACTTCACTGGGCACAGCATTTAAAAGTGCTGTTTATGTCTCACTCCAGTGGGTGATGGAGTTTTGGGATGGGCTGAAGGTGCACCATATGATGCTATACACGTGGGAGCTGCAGCTTGTAAAGTACCACCCAAGGTAATCAAGATTTAAACGTTATTTTATCTTTTCTCTCCTTTATTAAAATCGATCAGTGAAACGTTTTTGTGAACCAAACAAAAACGTTTGCCTCCTGCAGCTCGTGGAACAGTTGAGTCATGGAGGTCGGCTACTGGTGCCCATTGGATGTCCAGGCCGTGCACAGTGGCTCACCCAAGTGGACAAGAAGCCAGATGGTAGTGTGAGCAGCAGGAAGATAACCACAGTGACATTTGTCCCACTTACCGAGGGCAGGCACTCATAGTAAACCGCAACATCCATCGCTGTAATCTGTTTTCTTCAAATAAAACATCTGATCAGCAAGTCCCTACAATGACTAATTTCAATGAGGAAGTACCAATTTCATACCTGCATTTGATAAAAGGAAGGCTAAAATGTAAACAAAACACCAGTGTTTATATTTACAAATTACCATATTGCAGGTCTCTAAAACACAAACATCTTTATGGATTCAAACAGTGTGATGGTGCAATGAATTATTTTTGCTGTACCCTGGAGTTCAATGTATCATCTCTGTTTACAATCCGTGTGGTGTGATACAGTAAACCAAACAGTCATTGCATTATGGATGGTTGAGCTGGAACAACAAACAATTCATATAAAAAGTGGTTTCTATAGTAAGCGTGCAGCAAGTCTTACAGAAAATATAAAGCCTGATGATTTGAACTCGATTTCAAAATGAAAATTATTTGCATAAGTGGTGAGAAATGCCAAATGACATCCCATGTTTTGTTTCACCATGCTGGTACAATTTGCATACAATACAGAATATAAACTACGGAAGAAACAGAGTCGATAATCTTCCTTCGGTGTGCAGCACCGTGGTTGTGGGCTTGCATCAATGATGGAAGCATGGTTATGCTGCTGATGCAGTGCCCTCCACCCTGTATAGTAGGTTAGAGCAGGAATTTGGCCAGGGTGCTGGTGATAACTCACCCACTCTTACTCTTCGAGACTCAAACTCTTGCAGATTTTAAGGGGTGTAAAAATGTCAAAATAAATAAATAAATCGTGTTATCCAACTGACCATGAAGCAAATATAATCCTGCACCAAAATGGCACTCGGTACAGCACATCCATCCGCCAAGTTTTACAGTTTAATTTTGTAGCCCACTGATAGGCTGAATCTGCACCTGGATTGTCACCAAAATCTATTCGGCTTGTTCTTGTCACCGGCCCAACTCATCCAACAAGTTTCGGCTGAATCTGTATTTAACTTTTTGAAGATATCCTGCTCCATACATACATACATACATACATACATACATACATACATACATACATATATATTGTTATGGCTGTGGAAATTCGCAGAACACCAAATAGGTCCTAAGTTCAGTTATGCCGATAAGTCCGTGTTCAGTTAGATTTCTCCACCGTTGTCTAAAGGGATTTATTCGTGTAACAGGGCTGTGAATCTTCAGGTAGCCGTTTTTCTTTTACTATCGTTATTTTGGACCAACCGCCATTACTACCACCACAAAGCCCCACCAACTACAACAACCACGATCACCACAACCACCTTCTCGTCAACCGCCAACATCTCCACATACAACGAACAGCCGCCTTCACAACCACACCACCCTCACTACCACCACAAACGCCAGCCACACCACCCTCCCGACCACCACGAACGCCAGCCACACCACCATCAAGACCACCACAAAACACCAGCCCCGCCACCATAACGCCAACCACACCACCACTGCATTTCCATCTCAGCACGGTTGCGAGAAGCCTGGCATTCATCGGGAGAGAACGGACGACGGCCTCACCCCTCCCCCCAACGACAAACACGTGCGGAAAAAATGAAAGCCATGGCAAAGGCAAAAGAAAGGCCCCGATTCGGCGAGGAAAATGCCCTGCTTCTGGAAGCTTCGCGCGCGTGTTGGAAGGGAGGGGGACGAGGGCTGTGGAGATAAAAGCGAGCGCTGAACACAGCAAAGTGTGTGTCGTCGAGGAGAAGTGTGTGTGTGTGTGTCGAGGAGAACCGATTGGTGGGTCGTCGAGGAGAAGCAAGTGGAGAGGCGAGTGGAAGTCAGTCGGTGAGGAGCTGAAGAGGGTCCAAGAGGGATGCCCAAGCAAGTCACCACGAGGGTGGTGGTAACTTGCGGCAGCCTCTTGGAGTTCCTTCGGTCAACCAAGCTCCTTGGACATAAAGACCCTAAGGGGTCCAGTCTGACCCCCTTGTCTTTGAGGGGGTCTTTTTCTTGCTTTTATTTGTGTGTAAGTTGGGGCACCGTGTCCCGTTAAGTAGAGAAACTGTATAAGTGACTGTACATGATTAGTTATAGACGGTATTAGCTCTTTCCTTTGCATTGTGTTTGGCTGTATAAGGCCTAAGTCACATTTGCTCTACGGCGAGGATACGGCGGCCGTACACCCTCTGAATTGACAGAAACGTGCGGCGGCCGCAGAGTTTCTGCAGTGGCCTCAGGGTGGCCCTATGCTGTTTGGCTATCTTTTACAGGACGTAGGGGTCGCCGTGGAATTATAACGCGGAGTTATAACTTTTTTCATTTCTATGTTCGCTGTAGCAATTCGACAAGCCGAAAAAAAAAAAAAGAAACTGGTAAAAAAAAATAAAAAAATTAACCCATTCCTTACCGTACGTCTGGCCGCACGTTCGCCTTAGGGCCCCCCTGCGGTCGCCTTGCGGGCACCTTGAGGCTACCTTGTGTCTGCCTTGAAAATTCTATGGCCACCACAGGGCCCCCTTAAGGTCACCGTGCGACATCAAATCAAAAACCGTACGGCAACCCCACGTTTTCGGTCTCCACAATTTATAAATACGCCATGCGGCTCCCCGAAAAATAAAAAAAAACATATGTGACTGCTACATTGTGTGACCGTGGAAATACTGCGGCCGCCGTAAAATTGCTAGTGGCCGTAGATTTTGGAGACCCCACGGCCGCCGTGGCAAATGTGACTTAGGACTAACTGCATGCGTGTTTCACCAATTTATTGCTTGATTGTATACGTGTAAAATAATAAATGTACTTCTTTAAATGTAACCTGTTCGTCGCGTCATTTTTCCTTAATTGAGCTGCCATCTTGCTCTCGGAATTTAGTGGGCTTTTAAATAGCGGATAATAGAATCGGGTCCAGCGAGGCCTGGCGATAATACACCGCTCGGTTATCCCAGAACGGAAAGAACCGCTGAAGCGGTTCGTGTCTAAGCAGGCCTTCATTGACGTACGGTCTCTCGGTAGTCTGCCCGCGTGAATAATTAGGTATATCGACAATTCGGCGATTGACCCTGTCACGCGCGGGTAGAATATTGACTAGGCCGTGGTGTGCGCTTTGAGCACACCCGTGACTGGTTTTCGGCGTTGTTCCGGAAAGTCGCGACTGAATTGTCCGTTCGGTGGGCGAAACGACCGCTATTGGTTAGACGCGGTCGTTCACACGCCGGCTGGCGAAAATTCGTAACATATATATATATATATATATATATATATATATATATATACACATATATATACACATACACGTGTGTGTGTGTGTGTGTGTGTGTGTGTGTGTGTGTGTGTGTGTGTGTGTGTGTGTGTGTGTGTGTCATTTCTGGCCGATCAATGGCGATGAAGCACTTAAAAATGATTGTATCCGGATGTTCACCAAAATCGAATCAATTAGTCCAGGTCACACATCAAATCTGTCCACCAAGTTTCGTCCGAATCCGTCCACAACCTTTTTGAGATATCCTGCTGACAGATATCCAGACAGACACAGGCTTGAAACTAGGAGGGGGAACACTTGGTAGAGTGCAAAACCTCCGCCGCCAATACTGCGAGGTCACTCAAGTGAACCTGATATCCTATTCATTCAATTTGACGTCAACAGTGCTCACAGAGTTATAGTTTGCAAGTTTCCCTTTTACTTTTAACGTTTACATACTCAATTCATTCGTCATAACTAGATTCCTTGAGACAGAAATTGATTTTACGTGGGTATATCCACCTGAAGTTCCAAAATCAGCCGCAATTATAATTTTGGCATGTTTTTTTGTTGGAAATCACTTATAACATGTAGAAATGCAAAAAAATTCGAAATTTTGTTGAAAACAATTCGCAAATTTTTTTTTCTCGAACAATTTTTTTTTTGGGGGGGGGGGGGTGGTTGGAAATCACTTAAAACATGAAGAAATGCAAAAAAAAAAAATCGAAATTTTGTTGAAAAAAAATTGCAAAAATTTTTTTTCTCCAACAATTTTTTTTTGGGGGGGAGGGGGGGTTGTAAATCACTTAAAACATGTAAAAATGCAAAAAAAAAAAAAAATTCAAATATTTTTTCAAATTGTCCGCCATAGCGGCCATATTGGATTTTGAACCAAGTCCAAAATCTAATGGCATGATCCTTGGGCCAGACCTAACCCCCCCCACCAAGTTTCGTCGAAATCCGTTGAGGAGTTTATTCCGTAATACTGTTCACAAACAAACAAACAAGCAAGCAGTAATAGACTGGTACTTACGAAATCGTCAACTTGACCTCTGACCTTGTCTAATAAAAGCTGTCTCTTGAGAAGGTAGCGACACAAACCAGAAGTTTCTACGATGATTCTGTACAAAACCATCAAAAATCGAATGTTTTGGATGTTTGACCTCACTGTGACCTTGACCTTTGACCGATTTTGACCAAAATCTAATCAGCGCTAGCCACCACCCTCCTGAATCACGTGGTGTAATTTGACATTGGACGCTTCTTCTGTTCTCGAGTTATCATTTTTTGGATGTTTGACCTCACTGTGACCTTGACCTTTGACCGATTTTTGACCAAAATCTAATCAGCACTAGCCATCAGCCTCCTGAATCATGTGGTGTAATTTGACATTGGTAGCTTCTTCTGTTCTCGAGTTATCTGTACCAAACCATCAAAAATCGAATATTTGACCTTACCGTGACCTTGACCTTTGACCGATTTTGACCAAAATCTAATCAGCATGAGCCATCACCCTCCTGAATCACGTGGTGTAATTTGACATTGGTAGATTCTTCCGTTCTCGAGTTATCGTGCCTACAAACAAACAAACAAACAAGCAGTCATAGACTGGTACTTACGAAATCATCAACTTGACCTCTGACCTTGTCTTATAAAAGCTGTCTCGAGAGAAGGTAGCGACGCAAACCAGAAGTTTCTACGATGATTCTGTACCAAACCATCAAAAATCGAATGTTTTTGATGTTTGACCTCACTGTGACCTTGACCTTTGACCGATTTTGACCAAAATCTAATCAGCGCTAGCCACCACCCTCCTGAATCACGTGGTGTAATTTGACACTGGAAGCTTCTTCCGTTCTCGAGTTATCATTTTTTGGATGTTTGACCTCACTGTGACCTTGACCTTTGACCGATTTTGACCAAAATCTAATCAGCACTAGCCATCAGCCTCCTGAATCACGTGGTGTAATTTGACATTGGAAGCTTCTTCCGTTCTCGAGTTATCTGCACCAAACCATCAAAAATCGAATATTTGACTTCACCTTGACCTTTGACCGATTTTGACCAAAATCTAATCAGCACTAGCCATCACCCTCCTGAATCACGTGGTGCAATTTGACATTGGTAGCTTCTTCCGTTCTCGAGTTATCGTGCCTACAAACAAACAAACAAACAAACAAACAAGCAAGCAGTCATAGACTGGTACTTACGAAATCGTCAACTTGACCTCTGACCTTGTCTAATAAAAGCTGTCTCTAGAGTAGGTAGCGACGCAAACCAGAAGTTTCTACGATGATTCTGTTCCAAACCATCAAAAATCGAATGTTTGACCTCACTGTGACCTTGACCGTTGACCGATTTTGACCAAAATCTAATCAGCACTAGCCATCACCCTCCTGAATCACGTGGTGTAATTTGACATTGGGAGCTTCTTCCGTTCGAGTTATCTGTACCAAACCATCAAAAATCGAATATTTGACCTCACTGTGACCTTGACCTTTGACCGATTTTGACCAAAATCGAATCAGCACTAGCCATCACCCTCCTGAATCACGTGGTGTAATTTGACATTGGTAGCTTCTTCCGTTCTCGAGTTATCTGTACCAAACCATCAAAAATCGAATATTTGACCTCACTGTGACCTTGACCTTTGACCGATTTTGACCAAAATCGAATCAGCACTAGCCATCATCCTCCTGAATCACGTGGTGTAATTTGACATTGGTAGCTTCTTCCGTTCTCGAGTTATCGTGCCTACAAACAAACACACAAACAAACACAAAACACACAAACAGAGGACGGAAGTCATCAATATATTTATGAAATCTTTAGATTCTTTAGATTTCGTAAGTAACAAACAGGAAGGGATGAAAACAGTAACCTCCATCCATCTTCGATGGCGGAGGTTAACAAACAAACAAACAAACAAACAGAAAGGGGTGGAAACAGTAACCTCCATCCATCTTCGATGGCGGAGGTTAAACATAACTTATGTCCATCTTTGGTGGTGGAGGTAACTATAACGGCAT
Organism: Eptatretus burgeri; assembly: GCF_056783735.1. Taxonomy (NCBI): domain Eukaryota; kingdom Metazoa; phylum Chordata; class Myxini; order Myxiniformes; family Myxinidae; genus Eptatretus; species Eptatretus burgeri. The sequence goes on along the minus strand of NC_140975.1, from coordinate 46,624,575 downwards.
CCAGTGGAGTGCATACCTCTGCCAGGCTGTATCCCACTGAGAGGCCAGATCTGCATCCACACCCGAACCAAAATCCAATCAGCTTGTTATTGTCACCGACCCAACTCATCCACCATGTTTTGTCATTATCAGTCCATAACTTTTTGAGATATCCTACTCACAAACAAACAGCCAGACAAACAAATAGGGGTGAATACATAACCTCCGTCCACCTTCGGTGTGGAGGTAACTATAAGAATAAATAAATTAAACAATCAAGGTCCACCATTCCGAAGAAAATGCAGACGATTACTGATAGCCAAATAATCCAGACAGTAATATTTGCCCTCCTTTATGTAAACATAGCAAAATGGTTGACATGAGCATGCACTAGAACCGATTTCAGGAATCGACCAAACATTTAAAGCCAGATTGGTATAGAAACAGACAGAAGGCAGACACTTACTTAGTGTCGACAAGTATAAGTACAAACACATGAAAAGGTAAAGCCCTTCATGTTAATACATAAATGTGACATTTTGCAATGGATTTTTTGGATCTGAAGTATCATCAAGCAGGATTACAAGATTGTGAACGCAACATTTTGAAGCTTTGTTATTCCACTGTTTTAAACTCATTACACACGAGGTTAAAATGTGGAATGATCCCTGGCTTAATCAGCTCTTCTTGCATTAATAATTCCATATGGATGACAAACCTAGGCATGTATTGAGAGCTTTCACTCAATAATGAACAACACTGTAAAGGCAAAACAACTTTCGTCATCTGGCAGGTTGCACGATCCATTGTAAGCACAGGAACACCCTTTTGGCTAAAGAAACAAATGCAGTGTATTATCTTATTACTGTGGTAGCAACAATTTGGTGTTTTGCATTTGCCTGTTCCCTTTCATTCTTCTGTCAGTGTCGTTACTCTGCGCACGTGAAGCGAAAAGCGGGATCAAGCAATTAGTTAATGTCCGTCTGTCCGTATTATCAGTTTCTGATCATCATTTTATGATGTAGCCAGGAACAACTTATTTAATTTGAATATTATATTTTGAACGTCAAATGGAACATGAATAGGAAGACAAGTTTGCCGTTTTATCGTACTTTGGCTCTGAATTTGTCCTGATCTCGCGTGCACAGAGAGGAGTGAGATAATTTTTTTTTTTACTGTGTCTGCCTGCCTGGCAGTCAAACAATATTGAAAATCATTCCAAACAGGAAACTTACTCTTTTTAAGGACGTTGTAAAGGACACAAAAACAGGCACGAATAACTAATTAAACGTGTTAAATAAGATGGTGTAATTGACACTGGATAAAATGGCAGTAAAACCCAGAATTAATTTATTCATTTGCCTTTCAACCTTTATTCTAATTGAATTGAATACTGGAGAAAACAAATCACCTTCATTATACTTCCAAGAACCTCCAGTTTTGTAGTACCGCACTTGGATAAGTTCTTGATGGTGGTGGGTGTAAATTGGAGCTGTCAAGCGCAGCCCCTGGGAAGTGAGGGGGCAGTATCAGAGTGATGAAGAGGCCACCAATATGGCTATGTAGGATGTCGATTTACACTGCGTTCTACAGTGATCAATAAAGCCTCCTTCTCCTAAACTGTGACTGAACGTAGTCTTATTATAGTGTATCAGGGTGGTGTATAAGACTGCTTCAGTAGCGCTAAACTTCCTTATTTTTAAAACGATCTTTTAAGTCATTATGTTATTAAAATTGAAGTATAAACTTGAACACTGCATTCATGTTGTTCGAACTCTTTAGTTGTAATTGCAACTTTCCATGCAAGTATATACTCGTCATGTTCAACGAGACAAGCAGGCTGTCATGATTTCATTCAAATGGTGCAGATCAACATTGATAGGTAAGAAGAAAAGGGTTTCTGGTAAAACCTGTTCAACTTTGAGGAGCAGGGGATGGGCGGAGATGAGAGGACAGGAGAAGCAACATCCAAACTGAGCTGGTCAAACACGGAAAGGACACCAATCTATCTGTGTTAGCAAGAGAAACCTCAGGATCAACCTCCCATCATGAGATCCTTGAACTCTGAGGGTTCTTTTCCATAAGCTTTATAAAGTATATAAAGATATTTCTGTTGATGAAGCCTAACACGTAGACAAACTGGCAGGGCTTTTACTGACAATCCAAAAGTGACATGTTAATTACCCTTAGACTAGCCATTTGCAGAAGCTTAGAATCAAAATGACTATTATATTGCTTTGAGCAAAATTTGAACCCATAACATCTTGGGATCACAGTCCTGTGTCCATACCCTTGAAGTTTTTTAAAATAAACTTGAGATAATGGAATGAGTGGGGGAGATTAGTTGAGGATGAAGGCAAAAAAAGATGTGAGGTGGGAGGGGTAGTAAAGGGAATGGAGTTCACATGGGAAAGAGTGTAGAAAAGGTTTATTTAAAAAAATAAAAGGGAGAGTGAAAAAAAAAAATGGAGAGCAAGTTAGAAGAGAATGGGGACGGAAGTCAAAATCTCAGCAATTTTTGTATTCATATATTATTCGGAGATTGAAAGTTTTAAAACAAACAGCAACACACAGCACTTTATATGAGACAAGGTTGTAAAACGCATGAAAAACGATGCAGGCCCTCACACGTGATCTGAGACTCGAAGTCCACTTTATAAAAGAAAAACATTTACATTTTTGAGTACATTCTTCAACAGCACTGGCGCTTTGATTTATTCGCTGAGCAATTCTTTCGACAACAACAGAGCCAATGCATGCATATAAATCTGAAGTTTGAACACCCTGAAACCCAAAGAAGGCATACCCTCGCAAGTCTATAAATAAATGGAGAATGCAAGGCCAAGCCCATCACCAGCGTAAGCGCTATCTTATTGACATATTCCAATGCAAACAAACAACTAAGAGCCACAGGAAGCCACAGAGCTCGACAAAAGCAAACACTTGCTCACTGCGTCACAAGTCCGTGGTTGTGGATGCCATCTTGGGGGTTACATATAGGCAGCACTGTGCTTGCTTGCCTGCCCGCCTGAGCACAAGGAAAAAAAAATGCGTGAGGCTTGTTCAAAATATGCTGGATCATTGCGGGCTGACATCTTACAATTTAATTGCACATGCAGGACAGCGAATCCCTGGTGCCAAGCATGAGCTTGAACACCTGCACAAATCTCATGTTTGACTCCATGTATAATATGTCCAACAGTATTGCCGAGATTGACCATTCCTGTTTGGGTTACAGTTAAGAAATCATAAAAAGGTGCACGTGAGGCCAAAACAATTAAAACGTAGGCTCCTGATTCATGCAAATAAACAAAAACCCGTACTCTGATGTATACACCCACTAACTATGCAAACCATCACAGCTGTTGCCTCAATCATATAATGGGGTTTTACGATTGACGCTAGCTTTTGTCAAAGTTGCGTGCGATGACGGGTCAAATAATGACAAATTTTACTTTACTCTCATTTACAGTCGGACAGATATAAAATCAGGTCCATGGCATATGATCGTGCGTTAATGTTCAGCTTTTCAGAGACACAATGATCAGCCGAGAGAAACTACATCAATGAACTATTCGCAGCAATAAAAACCACTGGAAACTGCAGACAGACAGATGCACGTCCACGTGCGAATGTAATATATGCTTAGAATGCTAAAAAGGTGTGATTGCTCGGCATTGCAAATGATCCTAAAAATAAATATAAAAATATGACATTTTCCCTATTGGCAGTGACGTCACCAAGGTAAGCAAAATACGCAAACAATCAGACTTACCAAAATATGCAAACTTACATCCACAGTTTCATACTCTTAACTGTCCACTCATGTTACAGAAGGTTGGAGATAAATAACAACTAAGCCCCTCCCCCTCTTCACTCTACTGCCAAACGTTAACTTTTCTTCACACTTGCTCTCTCTACCTGCCAAGTTACCTACCACCTCTCCACCCCACCCAGTTTGAAAGTGACAACCATCACAATACCACCTTTCCACCCCACCTAGTTTGAAAGTGACAACCATCACAACCATTTATATTGTAATTTTGTTGTAACTAGTCCATACACAAAGTGCCAGAACGATCTCTGTCAACGTTGTTTTAACCCTTTACGTTCAGTACCCCAGGAAGGATGAGCCAACAAGACAAGTCTGCATCTGGCAAAGAGGAATTTCCATTGTAGATGGACGTACACGCACACACCGTTTAAGAGTTTGTTGACTTTTTAAACAGCGATTACTTCAATAAAGACGAACGTGAATACGTTTCAGGTGCATTTATATACATCCCCTGATGGATGCTGTGTATACAGTTTGCAAAGGTTCCATGACAAAAGGTATCAAGTGTAGTTAATTGGCTGCATGATAGAGACTATTCTCCTTAACTTTCTGGCATTGCAAAGAAGAAACTTTTATAAAGGTGAAACGCAACGAACATCTTCAAATTACAAAATTCTTAGTGAACTACAATATCATGTTGAAAAGTAATGCCTCCTATTCTTTTTCTCCAAAACAGGTAAAGATATTCGAATGAAACAAAGTGCAGTCTGCACATTAGTTCTTCCTGCTACTGGGTGAGAAGTTTCATGATTCTGACACCAGTCGTCTCAGTGCTGCATTAATCAAGATGGCAAATGGCAGCACGATGTTGTCAGTGCTGTGAAGCATGATTCACTGGTGATGAGGGTTGGGGTGCATCATTACGATCCTGAGATTAAGAGACGGTCAATGATATACCGCCACAAAGGATTACAAGCCCCGACTTGGCTCCATCAGATTTTCATCTCTTCCCAAAACTTAAGGAACATGTTTGTGGAGAACATTCTTCTTCCGACGAAGATAACCAGCGCTTCGTAGCGGCCTTGACGAGCCAGCAGGATGAACAGTTCTATCATAAAACAACTTGAAGATTGGCAGAAATGCATGTACCACAGTGATGCTAATGTTGAGAAATAAATACACACCATGGTAGAATAAGGACAGATGTTAGCATCTGTTTCATTCCAATATTTTTACCTGTTTTGGAGAAAAAGAATGAGGCATTACTTTTCAGCACATCCTCGTATAATTCGATAAACCAATGGGTATAGAATGTCAAGTTTCATCAAATGTCACCTGGTATTCACCACAGTACACACAATTACCTGTTATTTTAGCAAGAGTTCACAAAATAATCACTACTTTTAAAAAGAATAACCTGAGTTAAACCATCAGTGGTCACTACAAATAACTTACTAAAACCAAAAACGAGTTGCATTCAACAGATTACAACCCTCAGAGTCTAAGACCCTCAAGACTAATCCTCAAATGGCTGGAGGGAAGTTTGACCCACATTTCAAGGTGAATAAATTGTTGAAGTAACATTTCACAACCAACTTCTAAATATGTCAACTCGCAAGTAAACCAATTTTTATCTTCAGCAAAGCTAAAAAAAAAAACAACACTTTGAAATGAAATTCCCAATAAAGAATAATATAAAAGCACATTTGCTCCAAAAAGCCTGATGCTTGTTATAGTAGGGTCGACAACATCTATTTTGTAAAGGTAGAATCAAGACCGTTGCCAATTCATTCCATGAAATGCATAAACCAAATTTGATTGTTGATAGAAATGTGGTTGTTCGCGAATAATTATAACTTCTGATAACTTTTCTGTCCTTATTAGGAAACGAGGAGACCCACGCAGTTTTGAACCATGCTGATCAAAACATAACATTCATTGGATCTTGAGGACAGCCCAACAATGCCGGGCACCAAATCATGCTGCTAGCATCAAGCTAGTCCTCGAGCCCACGGGCCCATGCTGGCATGGGTGGAAGAGGCGGGAGGGAGAACCACGTGGAAGGAACAGGTACCATCACAGATACATGCCATTGATGAGGTAATCCGACTCATCCGATGTTAGAGGGCGAGTGCGTTTCAGACGACGGCTGACGGAAACAAGGCGGCAGGCGAGCACAGCTGCTAACAGGACTGTGATGGTCAGGCCCAAGGCTAAGGGCAGCACCACACCTGTGTGGAAGGGAGAATAAAGAGATGGAAGGCAGATTGGTAATATCTCTACATGGTGTTAAACATGGACCACAACCCAATAGGGGAGGGTGTGCAATGATCATATGGATTTCTTAAGTACTGCATATAATGATTAACACCAGAGTGGTTAAAGGTCGTGGGTTCATCTCCAAATGAAATGGGATTTCTTCTCTCAAAACTACCCTCCTATCTGGATTTCGGGCTTATCTGGATAGCATCCCGATAAATATCTAACTAATGATGACCATATTCGTCGTTTAAACCACATTCATCCATTTTATGTTTAACTGATGTTGACAATGGAATCGTTGTCTGTATGACAGAGTTGCCAGGCTGAGGCCTGATTGGAGGTGATGTTCTCATGCAGGACTTTATGTCCATTGGAGATCGGGGGAGTGCTCATCACGCTCCACCCATTTCGATTGACACGCCAATCACACCACGTGCCTTCTGGTTGATTGGTTTGCATTAGCGGGAACAATCATCTGGGTGGCATATGGATGGTTGTTCTTTTCAGATTATGCGGTTTTACTGTGTGAGACATAATCCACGACCGATGTTCACCATTACAGCCAGGAGGTACGATTGATATTACACATATTGTTGCGGTTTTGAGAAACCGCGATTGCAAATGTGCACTCACGACATGTAGGTCCTTCGGTGTAGTTATTTCCGTAATTAATGTTTATAATCGCTCCTTACCTTTAGATGGGTCAATGGGATCCAAACTGCATTGGAACAGGTGGATTAAGATTCACCCCCTATTTTTCTTTTGCACATGGAAGGTTGTCGGCAAGGCATTGGCCGCCATTTGATGTGGGTGTGCGCCAATCCCTTCTTTACATTTCCTTTATCGTTAATTTCCCTCTCTCTTTCTCTTTTCTCACACCACACGTCAGTACAAGCATTTACATTTAATACAGACTGTAGTTTGACACAATCTCTTGCCACACGCACATAAGGTAATCAAGACATTAAGAGCAGTTACATAACCTCAAACTTCCCCGCTCTAAAGAAGATCCCTCATCCCGCACATTCAACACTCAACTCCATTGTAAGTCTCCGTGAGGCTATCACGTGCCCGGGGCGATGTTTGGTCAGCATTGACCTGAGAGGAATCGGCTCCATTTGTTTCCCCATAATCATTGTTGTGCACCTTTGGCGCTGCGTGCCTCGAGTAAGCCGAATGCTGATGTTGCCTCGCCGAATAAGCCTCGCCTTAAGTGGTGGCAAACGAGGCCAGACTCTTAGGACAGCCAGAAGGCCTGACTGAGAGGACTCACTGCAGAAACTCAAATGGGTGGGGCTAGGGAGGAGGAATGCCAATCTGCATGCAGGCCCCACCCAATGATGCGCACATTCTCGAATCTTCCAGGCCGGCCATATAAAAGAGCGAACCCCGGAGCATTTGCTCGAGGCTCTCTTTCAATGGTCCTTTGCGGACACTGTTCCCTGACGTCACGCTGCTGGTTCTTCGCACTTTCGCTCCTTTGGTTTTCACTTCACGAACTGTCATTACGAGCGGGGAGCCGAGGCGATTAATAGGACTGAAACCAAGCTGCACTGCAGACACATTTGGTGGGATCTCGCACATATTTTCTGCTACACCTTTCTCAGTTTCCCTTTTGAAATACACTCACAACACACACCCACATGCATGTCACTCTTCTCCACGCACCCCAGACACCTCACAGTCTTTTTTTTCCACTTCTCTCCCTCAGCATTCAATAGCGAAGACACCTCTCCCACCCGGTTGGCAAAGGCCGCAATTCCTCACTCCCTCTCTCTCCCCCCTTTTTACCCCTTGGTTGAGAATTCTTGGGCCCATGTAGTTTGTTAGTGGAAGACAAGGCACTTGTTAAGATTGCTCTGTGTCTCTTTTCTCTTTCTCTAATCTCATTGCTGTACAAATTGCTTAACCCTCATTTCTCCCCGTGTCATTAAAATCCTTACGTTCCCTCCCTCCCTCCCCTTTTTCCTGCTCTCCACTTGTGTAAATAAACCTGTTCTTGTTTAATCTATTTTCGATCTGTCCGTGTCCGTCTTTTCCACCATTGATCTCTCACTGTCCGCACGTAGATAGCTTGGAAGGTTGAGATTCCCGATGCTTTGGTTTGCAAGGTCTGGCGTGTGCATTCAAGATCACCAGATAAGATGGTTTTCATGAGGACTCAACTGACTGTGGTCGAGTTGTCACCCAGTCAAGCCACACTGAGGATTATTCAGATTTCAATCCGGGTACGATATAATTGTTATGATGGTGAATTCTGATTGTCCAATATGATATTAAATGTTATTAAGACGTCACCATGATCAGTAAGATCGGTGAATGAGGAGGCATGTGCCCTTAAATGTGCGAATCATTCAAAAACCAAAAATAGTACAAACACAACTTATACCTCGATTTGAAGGTAATTTTACTGCTTATCTAATGACATACCTCTCCAGGGTGAAAAAAAGGTGACCATCATAGCAAACCACCAAATATACACCTCCAAATATACAGTGCCTATGGAAAGTCTACACCCCTTTTCAAAATTTTCATCTTTTGTTGCCTTATAGCCTGGAATTAAATTACATTAAATCAGACTTTTCCCATCTTTTCCACATCATAACTCACAACTTCCAAGTGAAAAACAAATTCTACAAATTTCAGAAAATTAATTCAAAATACAAAACAATAATATTGTTGAGCATTCAGCGGTGGCGGGATTCGCACCCGACTCTTGATAGCCAAATGTTACAGATTCGGCGCCACCCTAACCACCGCAGTCTCCGGGGTTATAACGCCGGCTAGTTCGGCACAATTCTCGGGTTACGCGTCTCGAACCACAATACCAAAATACACCTGTACCTTGCCAGCTGGGGGAATATACCCCGGTTACAGACTGGTTTTGTCAGAGACCAAGCGGAGTCTACCAGTCTGTAATCATTTTCGTTTTATATCCAAATCGAGCGAATTGTTTCTCAGCACGGCACGAGCAAACCCAAAGCGGCAACTTCATACGAATCAGTCAGATTTATTGGGGACATCGGGGAACACGACACAAGCAAAAAATTCACGACAATGTTTTAATTAATCTATAACCCGTTCTTCAGGCCCTGTCACACCTTGACGATTTAGCCAGTGTATGCATGACGTATGCAAAATTTGGCTAAAACGCTGGCACACGTCGAATACGTTATGGGTAAGTTTGTATACGTTAAGAGTACGCTGGCATATGTCGTAGTACGCTGGCATACGTCGTAGTACGCTGGTATACATCATAATACGCTGAGGTGTTAGACAAATTTTCCATGCTTGAAATTTTTCAACGTATACCAGCATACGACTCACACGTTCCGCATAATGCTGGCCATAAGTTGTAGGCACGTTGACACACGTTACTTGTAAGGTACTCATAAGTCGAAACACGTCGAGGTAATGTTTAGCGTACCCGAAACTTATTTCTAAAAATATGAGTAACGTGTTGTAGGCACGTTACGCGATCGTTGACACACGTCCACACACGTTACTCATAAGTCGAAACACGTCAAGGTAATGGTTAGCGTCAGTGTTCCAGACTCCCTGGTTTTTTTTTTTTTTTTCTTCGGTATGACGGTGATGTTAACACTTCAATTTCTAGTGCAGTTATAATATAATATAATTAATAGGCTGCCGCTCAACGATTTAAATCATAACCGCACTGGACATCGAAGTGTTAACATCACTGTCATGCCGAAGAAAAAACAACAAACAAAAAAAAAAACAGGGAATCTGGAACACTGACGCTAACCATTACATTGACGTGTTTTGACTTATGAGTAACTTACAAGTAACGTGTGTCGACGTGTGTCAACAATCACGTAGCGTGCCTCCAACTTATGCCAGCATATGCGGAATGTGTGTTATACGTCGAGTACGTCGAGAAATTTTCAACATGCTGAAAATTTCTCGACGTACTCGGCGTACTACGACGTATGCCAGCGTGCTATTAACGTATACAAAATTACCCAAAACGTATTCGACTTGTGCCAGCTTGGTTCGGCAAATTTTTCATACGTCGGCATACGCTGGCTAAAACGTCAAGGTGTGACAGCGGCTTCACACTTCGATGTCTAGTGCGTTTATGATTTGAATCGTCGAGCCGCAGCCTATGAATAGCCTACGCCACGTGATCGTCGGCGATACGCTGCCGCGCTATGCATAAGTTAGACTATCGTTGGGCATAGGTTGTGAACACTGACAACACGCTCAGCATTCGTTGGTATAAGTTATCTACATCTATCTATAATTCCAGCAATGTGTGTGTGTGTGTGTGTGTGTGTGTGTGTGTGTGTGTGTGTGTGTGTGTGTGTGTGTGTCTGTCTGCGACCGCCGTTTCTCAATGACCGCCAGTCCGATCTGATTGAAACTTGCCAGGAATATTGCCAGGGCCCCGCAGATGTGCCTTTTCGAGGTTTGATATCGATCGGACAAGCGGTTCCCAAGTTACGGCCATTTATCTGTCGGCCAATGACAAGACACGGTGCTATGATGTCACGAACGTCACAATTAATGTTTATTTATTTATTTATTTATTTTTTGCACGATCGACGCTCCGATCTGACTGAAACTTGCCAGGAATATTGCCGGGGCCCCGCGGATGTGCTTTTCAAGGTTTGATATCGATCGGACAAGCGGTTCCCAAGTTACGGCCATTTATCTGTCGACCAATGACAGGACAACACAATTCTTCTTCGTTTGATATGACATCACAATTGACGCTGGGGACCTGAGTATGTTTGCCAAGTTATGGCCATTTATGATACGGTTGGTCCAATCTAATTGAAATAATGCCCCAATCCAGTCGTCGTTTACGCACCTACGGGCCCGCCCCGATGGGCCCGTACTCGTGTGATTAAAATGTTCTGTGTACGTTATGCATACGTCCAACACGTTATTATACGCCCAAAACTTTTTTTAAAAACATCAATAGTTCAGCGTACGCCAGCGTTTTACATACATTTTGAGACCTTGCCATACGCTGGCTAAAACGTCAAGGTGTGACAGGGCCTTTAACGAGGAAGATACGCATTACGGGTTTCGAAGGAGTCCCTAACGAGATAAGCCTGAAATGACATGCAAACAAGACATGGACACCATGCAGACAAGGCAGAGTACTTGGTGATGTTTCATGGACGAGAGGAAAGTGTCAAAAGCACGAATGTGGCTCGTGACAAGCGGATGTCCACGGATTCGAGCCCCAAGCTCGAGCATGCCGCGTGGCAAAAATGGCACTCGTCCTCCTTTTTCGCACCGCCCACGCACGTGGCCTCCGCGCGTTCTGACCCCACATAAGGTCGACGGCACAAGACCGTCAGATCGATGGTGGGTTTCAGCTGGTTTGCACAAGGTCCAGCATACAAGTCCAGGCCTCTTTCACAAAGCAGATCGCAGACAGACACAGCCGTCCCCTACACAGCAGATCACAACTCCCACCAGTCGTCTCTCATCCAGCCGAGGGCAGACAGACCTCATGCAGTCCTTTCCCTGCCTTTCCTTCGGCCCTGGCTCGCTTCTCCAGGCCACAGAAGGCAGACCCGGCACGCCCAGGTTCAGTTTCTCTCTCTCCCAATCGCACCACTGGCTTTCATTTTTCCGCTCGCCTCGAAGCCCGAGCACGCCTCAAAGCCGACTGCAGTTTTTTACTTCTCCAGTTTCACTTCCTCTTTTCGGCCACTCCCCCTCTCAGCGCTGGGCGGGGACTATTGTCCGGAGAGAGGAAGGAAGAAGAAGCTCTCGATCCACCACCAATGTACCAACGATGAACAGCCTCTTACACCTCCCGACACACATGTAACGTCAAATTACCGAACAACCTGGCTAAACATGCATTTAATGGGGGACCTTGGCTAATCCTATATTTAATAACACACTAAGAGCCATTTCCACAACAATATCTTGGTTGGATAAGTCTTCACCCTCCTGAGTTAATACTTGGTGGAAGCACCTTTGACAGCAATTCCAGCTGTGAGTCTGTTTGGATAGGTCTCCACCAATTTTGCACACCTTGATTGGGCAATATTTGCCCATTCTTCTGCACAAAACTGTTTAAGCTCAGTAAAGTTACATGGGGAGCGTTTATGGACAACAATCTTCAAGTCATGACATGGATTTTCGATTGGATTCAGGTCGGGGCTCTGACTGGGCCACTCAAGGACATTTATCTTTTTATTTCTTCGCCACTCCAGTGTAGCTTTGACTGTATGCTTGTTGTCATGCTGTGTTGTCATGGTTGTCATGCTGAAAGGTGAACTTCCATCCCAATTTCAGCTTTCTTGGAAAGGGCAGCAGGTTTTCCTCTCAGATTTTCCTCTATTTTGCTCCATCCATTTTCACTTCTTTCCTGACAAGTGCCCCAGTCCCTGCTGATAAGAAACATCCCCTAAGATCATGCTGCCACCACCATGCTTCACAGTAGGGATGGTGTTCTTTGGGTGATGTGCTGTGTTGGGTTTACGCCAAACGTAACGTTTTGCATCAAGGTCAAAAAGTTCCATTTTGGTTTTGTCAGACCACAAAACTTTTTGCCACATGGATTCAGAATCTCCAGTGTTATTTTGCATACCTCAAATGGGAAGACTTCTTCTTCTTCTTCTTTTTGTGTATGGCAGCTTGGCTGCCGGGTATCTATCATTTTGTTGGGGTGCGACTATGTCGCTGATGCTGTGCGCCAATACCAGTACACTGACACTCATTTTGCCAACCTCCGAAGGATGACAGGCTGAGTCAACCCCACCTGGTGTTAATTCAGCAGGAGAAGGGGCTCAAACTCAGGACCCTAAGATCCCAAGCCAGCCACCCGAACCACAACGCCAACACCAGGCTTAAACGGGACTCAAGGTGGGCGTACTGGCCAGCCTTGTGGAGGGCTTGGGATATTGCTGTCAAAATGCGCACAGTGACCAATCTTTGCAACAAGGCATGTAGCTCTATCAAAGTTTCCATTGGCCTCTTGGTGGCCTCTCTGATCAGTCTCCTCCTTGCTTGGTCATCCAGTTTCGAGGGACGGCCTGCTCTAGGCAGGGTTTTGGTAGTACCATACGCCTTCCACTTCTGAATGATTGTCTTGACCGTGTACCATGGAATATTCAAGGCCTTTTAAATATTTTTATATCCTTCCCCTGATCTGTGCCTTTCCATTACTTTATCCCAGAGGTCTTTCGAAAGCTCAGTGGTATCCATGGTTGAGTCTTTGCTGTGAAATGTACCACCCACCAGAGGGAACCTACAGGAACAACCAATTTTATTCTGAAATAATCATAATCATTACAATTTAACACAGGTGGAGGCAAATTAACTTGGTGCATGATTTTGAAGGTAATTGGTTACACCTGAGCTAATTACCCTCGCCGAAGGAGAGGGCATTGCATTTGGGTCTGTCTGTCTGTTTGTCCGCATAGTACTTTAGTGTTTTTCTCCACAACTGCTTGTCGGATTGAAACAAAATTTTCACCATTGGAGTGACTACTCATGTAGAATGTTTTATTGATAATTATGACATCATAGGTCACGTGGTATGGCAGCCATGTTGGAAAAATGGAAAAACTTTGGACCTCTGTATCTCTGAAACCGCACTGTGGAAAAATATTGAAACTTGGCACATAGCAAGTACTCCTCATGGGGAATGAGAATGATTTTTGATGAAGTCATAGATGTCTTTGGTATGATGTCATAATTGCACATGTATAATGCTACATTTGATCAGTATGAAAATTTGTGAAGGTCAACAGAAAAAAATTGGTGATGTCATCGGTCATGTGATTCAGCAGCCATATTACTTTAAAAAAAAATAAAACCTTCAAAAATCTTCCTCTCTGAAGTGGCTGAACAGATCGAGGGGAAACGTTACACGTATGGCCGCCTATCTGTGAAGAACAAAAGGTTCACATATGACATAATAGGTTGCATGGTTTGGCAGCCATATTGGACTGACCTTAAAACCAAACATACCCATCAGAGATGGGGAATCCCCCGCCATTGAAAAAAAAAATTAGAGCCTATATCACGATAACATCGTTTTTTTCAACATGGCTGCCTGGCGGCCATATTGGATGTCCCAGCGGGCCGAAACCATGTTGGAAAAAGTTCCCCAGGAGTGAGGAACGTAGTAACCAAAAATAATTGAAATCAGATAAGCGCTTTTCCATTTATTACAAAAAACTTTTTTTTCAAGATGGCCGCCCCAGTCGGCCATCTTGGATCCGGCCATGCCCAAAATCAATAGGGTTCTTCCTTTTCAGGTGGTGCATGTGTGACTCAAATTTCAAATAGATATGGCAAACAGTTTATGAGTTATCGCACTCACAGCTATAAATGTTGACGCCATGCCAGCCAGACGGACAGACGGACGACCCGGGTGACAACAATATCCCCCTTCCGCCACGCGGCGGGGGATAATAAAAAACATCTTCTTCTCCAGAAGGGCTGGACAGATCGAGGGGAAACTTCACACAAATGTTCCCCAACCCTTGGGGATACCAGGTTATTCATGAATAATTTATGTAATCTGGTCTGGCAGCCATATTGGATTGAGCGAAAATCTTAAATATATTCTTTATCTTGAAGCGCTTAATCAATCGATGTGAAACTTCACAATTATGATCCAGTAATGATGGGAACATATGTTTTAAATATCAACCTGCTCGGACACATGGTCTTGCAGCCATCATTATTTTTTTTTG
>NC_140975.1:46502363-46604863 GCF_056783735.1 Eptatretus burgeri | reverse complement strand
ACGTGGTTGAATTATTGGCGTTCAAGGTCAATTAGCAACCCGCTGCGTCACGGAGTTATCTGTGTGCGACGGCTTACGATTCCGGAGAGTCTGGTGGGAACCCGAGGTAGCTTCCCCCCACCTCGTAGTCTTCTCACCCCGACCCCGGGTCCGCAACAATATATTATATATGTAAATATATGTTTTTTTTGTTTTTCTTTAAAGAAGAAGAAGGTTCTTCGAACCAAAAGCAAAAAAAACTAGATCGACTCTGCTAATTTGAGCAAAAAAGCAAGAGCAGAGCTGGTCTCAGGCAATGTTTCACCAGCTTCATAGCAAGCTTCTTCAGGCACAATAGACCAAGCTTTCATAATACTAGATCTACTCTGCTAATCTACTAATAAACAAGCAAGAGCAGGTCCTGTCTCAGGCGACATTTCACCCTCAGGCACGTCTATTGTGCCTGAGGAAGCCAGCCAGCTTCCTCAGGTGAGATGTCGCCTGAGACCGGGTCTGCTCTTGCTTTTCTGCTCAAATTAGCGGAGTCAATCTAGTTGTTTACTTTTGGTTGGAAGCGCCTTCTTCTTCTTTAAAAATGTATAATCCCTACTGCCCCAATCTTATTCAACATATGTATGTATATATATATATATATATATATATATATATATATATATATATATATATATATATATATATATATATATATATATGCAGATGTGTCAATAAAAGGTTTATTAACCAAAAACTTTATTAACATCAAAACTTTGTTAACCAAAACATTGAGTCATAAAAGAAAAAATAAATTCAGAAAATGAAAACCAAATCATGAAGAAATGAAACTCATTATTATATTAATATGCAAAGCCATATTTTGTGGACATATCCCCTCCGAAACTGCCGGACGGATTGTAGCCACTTTCGGCATGCGGGTGCTCTGTGGTCTAATGAACAGCATAGGCTATGTGAGGTCGTGCCAGACGGACAGGTTTGGGTATCTTTGGCCCTTTTCTAATTTTTACATTTGTTTGCATGGCGACGTGTGACGTCACCGCTGAGGCGTAATGACGTCATGGCATCATCGGTCATTCACTGACGTCATTAGGTCTGTCGTCGACAGACCGTCACCGCTGAGAGGCGTAATGCCACTCCGAGAAAACAGCGTCCGCAATGTAAAACCCTCCTCTGCACATGCTGACTACCTCAGAAGGTGAATTTGACACAAAAAATGTAACAAGAAACATTGTATCTAAAGAAATTATATAAATCACATTGTGAACACCAGATATATTGCCGTCCTAACGAACCCTCACTTTATAAAGTTCGCGCTCCGCATGGGTTTGGCTCGTTATGCATTAATGCTCGATTATAGTTGAGGTGTTCAATGTGAGCACCCCTATGCATTCACACAAATTGTGAAGCTTTCAGTGATGTTTCTGCAAGTTTTAATGGTTACTGTCTGCACATTAGCCTCGACTGCTACCTTTAGATCAGGTTCAGATCTGAGGTGTTCTTGTAGACGTTATCCTTACAAGCTCCCCAGAGGAAAAAAAAATCCAGCAGATTGAGGTCGGGGCTGTGTGGAGACCATTCATTTTCCCCATACGCAAACTGAGAACTCGTCCGAATTTTTGATACAGAAAGGCAATAGTTTCATTGGCTGTATGCGGGGTAGCACAGTCTTGCATGAACCACTGTCGCCAGAGGGCTGCAGTGCTTATCGATTGTTTCAAGTCTTCGTAAAATGCATTGACAATCGACCGGTATCGTTCTTTATTGATGTTAACCATTGTTCCATTTTTGTCTTCAAACCGATGCGGCCCAAACACACCTCTGTAGCTGACAGCCACAAAAGCAGTGACTTTCTGGCCCTTAAGCGACTTCTCTTCAACCTCACCTGGGCGTTGACTTCCACAGAAAATGTTGTGTGAATTGACAGCACCATTGACGTGAAAGTGTGCCTCATCACTAAACCACACGTCATGGATCCAGTTTGGGTTTGCCTCCATATTCTTCTGCAGCATCTCACACACAGCGACTCGTGCTGCTTTATCCCCATCGGTCAATTTATGGGCCTATTGTGATGTGGTAAGGAAAGAGGTTTTAAATCTTGTTTCATTATTCTTCTGATACTGCTGGGAGTGAGACCCAGTTCAGCCGATCTTTGTCGATGCGATTTCTTCGGACTTTGCACGACTGACTCACGAACTCGTTCCATGTTTCCTTCACACCGTACACTTCTTGGGCGACCGGACCTTCCCTTGTTAATGTTGAGAATCGTCCCTTCACTTTTGAACTTTTTCACAAGTTTCCAAATCGGTGGCTTGCTTGGCTTGTTTCTGGGATGCACTCCATATTTAGTGCAGAACCTCGTCTGGACGGAAGAAATTAATTTGGTCTCAAAATACCACGTGACAATGTTTACTCTTTGCTCCAGAGAAAACGTCATTTTTTGCATCGAATACTTTGGTTACGGTTGAATGACTTCTCCAAAGATCATTGATCACTCCTGCAACACAAAAAAATTAAGGTAATGACTAAAAGCACAAAGGTCATTTGAAGCGGTTAACCTTTAATTGACACACCATGTGTATGCATATATATATATATATATATATATATATATATATATATATATATATATATATATATATATATATATATATTTATTTATTTTGGGGTGGTCCAAAAAAGTTGAAAAAAATAGAATGTTGCTCCACAAGCTTAAAATTATTCTAATATGATCCAACAACGCGCATAATTTTTTTTTTGCTTGATCGGAGGTGATTTAGAGGCCGCTCCATATGACGACTTTTAGTCTCATGACTTGAATAAATTAGGGTATGATCAGGTACGATTACGGGTACTTCTGGATGTCCGAGGTGGAAATGGAGTGCACTTTCGAACTCTATGGGGTCGATTTACTCTAAGAAATGACTGCACCGACATTGAATTCACTACCATTTCGAAAATATGACCTAAAACAAGATTTATCATGAAACTAATTTAACCAACTCATGAAACTAAAAGTCGTCATATGGAGCGATCTCTAAATCACCTCTGATCAACTTAAATTTTTTATGCGCGTTATTGCATCATAGTGGAATAATTTTAAGCTTGTGGAGCAACATTCTATTTTTTTCGACTTTTTTGGACCACCATATATATATATATATATATATATATATATATATATATATATATATATATATATATATATATATGATATAATATTGGGGTGGTTGAGATTATACATTTTAAATGGGAATAAATGCACATCCAGCCAGAAAGTAACTAGATCTACTCTGCTAATCAACTAATAAACTAGAAGGGCACTCGGTGGAGCATATACCTCCGCCACGCAATGCCTGATCCCCGAGAACATATCGGGCCCAATACATTTTTGAAATATCATGCTACACAGCACGATATCATTTTTGGCCTAATCTCTCAATGGTGAAGAATCACTTTCAAAATTAAATAATTCTCGTATCCAGATCCGGATCCGGATCTTCACCAAAATCTAACCAGGTCGTCCTTGTCACACAGCGAACCTGTGCACAAAAAAATCCATCCATAACTTTTTGAGATATCCTGTACAGAGACAAACAGACAGAAAGGGGTGAAAACAACCTCCTTCACCTTCGGTGGCGGAGGTAACAAGCAAGAGCAGATCCTGTCTCAGGCGACATTTCACCAGCTTCCCAGTGAGCTTCCTCAAGCCAATAGACACCCTGAATGCATTATTGGCTATATATACAGATATACATACACAGACATGGAACAATGAAATAACTTGTTGTGGGAAAAGTGCTCTGTGGAATGTGGTGAAGTGATTGCACGTGTCGCTGCTTGTACCTGAATAACTGACAAACCTTTGGTTTCATTATTGGCAGTGCGATAAAGAAAACATGCGAAACACTTCCTGGCAGTTCCCCTCATATACAAAGTGTATGGTCCTGTCTTAGCAACAAAGTTGATGTACAAGTTGACTGTCAGTTTGTAGACCAATGGCCTATGAAGTCGGAGAGTGGGCAATGATAAACTTAATCAACTACTACTACTATTTTTGTGGCCCAAATGAATCTCAACTTCTTGTGGGGTGAGCCACACTAGTTTTTACTCTTCACACCTAATCTATCCCAAGCATCTTCTCTGCACCTCCACCTCTCTCAAATCCCACTCAACCACCTCCTTCCACCTCAGTTTTGTTCTGTAGCTTCTCCTCCTGCCAACTGCATCCATATGAATGACCTGCCTGAGCACATCACCCAACCATTGCAGACAAGGCTCCTGTGTAACATCCCTGACTCCTGCAAACCTTATAATCAACATTTCTCTTAGTTTTCCTGAGAGAGATCCCTATGAGCCCTGTCAGCATCCACACCTCCGTCCTCTTCAGCAATCAACAATCCATTGGGACCATACTCTGTACAGAGTGTTGGTGCTGCTGAAGCGGTCTCCTGGGCTATTGGGCACAATCCTGGATGGGTCACCACTCCGACGCAGGATACTCGAATGGCTCAATCATCCTGGCAAGGCGATACTCATTTTGCCGACCTCAGAAGGATGACAGCCTGAGTCAACCGCACCTGGTATTAATTGAACAGCCAAGCAAGATTTGAACTCAGGACCCGAGGATCCCAAGCCCACCACTCCAGCCATTATTCCAACACCAGGCACATAAGACCAAATACTTGCATACAATTCAGGTTCCTTGACCAACAAATCAAAGATGCATTTATCATCCTTCCCAATAAACTGATCTTTGTCTGCCCAACCCATAAATATTTTCTGCATAAGTGAGATGATAAAATAATTCCATTTTTTCATACAAGATACCATTCTAACTGCATTTTTGTTTTTGTTTTGTTTTGGATACACCGTCGAGACTCGTATAAAGAGCTAACACACAGAACATACAAGGGAAGCAGGAGATAAAAAGGCGGGGGGGGGAGGGAAGGAAAAAAGTGTGGAACAAAGGCATGAGGAGATCTGTGGAGGGAGAGGGATGGGGCGGGGAACACGGGGTAAACAAGATGGACACGACAGGGACTTTCAGGTCCTTACATGACAGGGACTTTCAGGAAGGAAAGCAGGGAATTTGAAGGAGGTGGGTTTGGGGTGGATTAGTGGGGGTAGAAAAGATCGTGGTTTTGGACAGGGGAAGATAAGAGATGGTGGTGAACAGCTGTTTTGAAGACCTGGAGGGAAAAGAGGGATTGAAGAGAGTGTGGGAGTTTGTTCCAAAGGTGGGGGAAAAAGAGGAATGAAAGAGTGAAGGTGAGCAGTGATTCTTTATTTTGGTACTTTTACCAGAAGGGGGTTGCTGGCAGACCTTAAATGCCCTGCAGAAATATGGGGGGGGGGACATCTCAGACAGAGCAAGGGGGAGCAGGCCGGAGAGGAGATGGTAGAAGACAGAAAGACCACCGACCTGCCTGCGGTGGGAGAGTGAGAGTCCCAAGGGCTCAGCCTCATTGTGGGAGACACCAATGATCCTAAATGCCTTGGTTTCCACAGCGTGAAGCTGAGAAAGGTGGGAGGCGGGAGCACCAGCCCATAGGGGAAAGCAGTACTCCATCAGGCTGCGGATGAAAGCTTTGTATGTGGTCAGGAGTTCAGGTGTGCCAAGGAAAGACTTTGCATGATGGAGGATGCCCAGTCGGCGACTGGCTTTGAAGGCCAGCTTGGAAATTGGGCTTTCCCATGGCAGATAGTCAGACCCAGAAGCTTGAATGAAAGGACTTCTTCAAGAGGATTGTTGAGAAAGTAGATGGGGGTGGGAGGGTTCCAGACGGTCCTTTCAGAGAGACATAGTGAGAGTGTGAGATTTGTCACGATGGAAAGACATGTTCCACGTGTTGGACTAGCTTGTTGTTTTATCCAGATCTGCAGAGAGTGAAGAGGTCTACAATGTCTGAGTATCTTTGTCAAACCTCAGCCTCGACGGAAGAGCAAAACCGTTGTACTTACTCACCTTCAGGATCAGCAGAGGTTGTACAATTCGGAAATTGGACGGTTGAAAACAGCTTCAACAAGAAAGAGCAATCAGGGATGGCAGACCCTCGGCTGGACTTGTTTGGTGTTGTGAAATTTGTTGAAATCATCCATAACGTGTAAGCATTAGCACGTAAAGTGTAATCATCAGTAATTTCTCCATACTATTGAATTAATCCAGAAGATCTTGAAGGAATCCAGTTAGCAGATAGGAAGCAGCAGTAGCTTTCATATGCAGCTCAAGGCTGTGGGGTAGCATCATTGACTGAGGCAATAGCTGCTCCGCTGATGCAATGCCCTCTGTAGTTGAGGGCAGGAATTTGGAATTTGGCCATTGTGCCAGCGATAGCTCACCAACCCTCAGCATCAGTAAGTATAATCAGGTCCTTTCTCCAGTGCGGAAATACAATTTCCGACAACCACTGAGTTGCACTATACGGTACACAACACGGTTCAGTTGAGACAAACCATGTTTTTCAGTTTTATTAAATAGATTATATATAAATAACGAAACTGCTCATGTTCCAATAGTACGTAATTAATAGACGTACTCACATTCCAATAATATGTACATAATAGACGTACTCACGTTGTGTATGGACAGACAAACAAACAAGAAGGCGTCAGGTGGTAGCCTTACAGGTATGATGAAAATCATACAAATTATGTCACTGTCACCTTGACCTTTGACATATATAGTCAAAAAACATTGACAGCCTCACTTTTGTCCTTCGGAATCCTCTGGTAAAGTTTGCCGAATATACAGGAGCTGAAAGTGTTCGCGAGTTATCGCACTCACAGACAAAGAGACAAACATACAAACAAATGAGACAGACTGACATACAATGAAAATTTTCAATGCAATACAGTAAGTACCCTCTGACAAACAGACCCAAATGCAATACAGTACCCTTTCCTCTGGTGAGGCAACATAACCACGACAACACAACACAAAAGCTCAGCTGCAGGTACATTAACACCCAAACTTAATCGATTTTTGGTAAAATAAATCTGACAAGTTGCTGTAGCAGGTTAGCCCTTCACAGAGCATCATGGTAGACACTTGGCAGGCACGACATCAGAGGGGACAATAATCCGGCAGTCTTCAGGATTCATTCAAACTAGCTGAAACCCCTTCACAGACAGATTCCGTTCATTCAACCACCCTCACCAGCTCACACACACTCGAGGGACATGGACTGGACAGGGTGTGCTTGCCCCCGCCTACTCATCCCCCGCCCCTGCCCCATTCAATTTGCTTACCCCCGCCCAAAAATGTAATTACCCCGGCCCCGCCTCTTCACTCCCCGCCCCCCGTCTCTTGATTCCCCGCCCCACTTGCCCCCGGGCCCCCACCCCCCTGTCCACCACTCACACTCAACTCCGCCAAATTCAACCCAGCCCCCGCCCCATTTCCCCGTCTCCCGCTTTAAATTTGCTTACCTCTGTCCAAAAAATTGCTTACCTTGCCCCCCGCCTCTTCACTCCCTGCCCCCGTCTTTTCATCCCCCACCCTCGTCTCTTCACTCCTCACCCCCATCTCAACGAAAAGTGTTTATTCTGCTTCAGATTTGAAGTTTGACTATTGCCACTATATGCGATGCACTCTTACAGGTACGAAGTTTCTTTCAGTCCAGATCACAGTACCGAGAAAAACAAGACACAACCGCTAGGAAGATCACAACATTGGTCCTTCAGTATTAATATATTGTTACGAATTCACGCCCCGCCGGCGTGCGAACGACCGCTTTTAACCAATAGCGGCCGCTTCGCCCACCAAACGTGCAATTCAGTCGTGACCCTCTCGGAACAACGCCGGGAGCTAGTCACGGGTGGGGGTTTAACCTCACCACAACTCAGTCCACATTCTACCCGCGTGAAATAGGGTCTGACCGCCGAATGGTCGATTTACCGAAGTACCCGTGTGGATAGCGTACCGAGGAGTTGTACCATGCCACAGGTCGACTCTGGACACGAACCGCTTAAGCGGCTCGTTCTGTGCTACAGGGATAACCGAGCGGAGTTATCGTCGACCTTGACAGTTCAGATTATTTACCGGGTGCTAAAACCCACTATTAATCCCTTACGTGATGCAAGATGGAGATTCAATAAAAGGAAAAGACGAAGCAAAACGGGGAACAATCGGACAAGCACATTTATTACAGAAGCACGGAAGGCACGTATATTACAGTCAAGCAAGAAAACACAATAAAAGCAAGTGAAGGGACACACGCAGATCTACAACCGAATAATGCAATTCACACGGCAACACTTAAAACAGTTCTACTTCACCAGACTGGCGCCACACACACACGTTTACATAGAACCCAAAATAAATGGAAGTCGCGACTTCCCTGAGCATGTCGAGTCCTTGGCGACCATAACTCAGAGTCCCTCCGGCGTGGTCCACTGGGCTCATGCCTCGCGCCTGCACGTGTCGTCCGCCCGACCCGAACAAACGAACAGAACCTCAACCTCTTTATCCGAACGAACGAACCAAGAGCAAGGACTCTCCAACAATTCTCATCCAGGGACAAAAGGGACCAGGGACAACCGACCAGCGACTCTCCACAATTCTCATTCAGGGACAAGGAAACAGGGACAACTGACCAGCGACTCTCCACAATTCTCCTTCATGGACAAGGGAACAGGGACTCTCCACGCCCACCCTTTTGTAGGGTCGGGCTCCGCCCTTCGCTCTGCCCCGCGCCCCACCCTGTTCTTGGCTCCTCCTTCCTTCGAGACGCTTCCAGAAAATGCCTCGAAGAGGGGCGTTCCTCTCCCCCGGCCGCGTCACACCACACATCCGCCAATCGGGAGAGGACGCGCCACCCCTCCCCCTTTCTCACCAAGCGCGGGGAAAAATGGTGGGAAACCCCACAGGCGTTGTTGGTTTTCTTCTCCACGCGCCGTACAACGAGGGAAGGAAGATTCGGGCTGGAGATATTTAAGCGGGAGCTTTGGGCGGGAGATGCCCCTTCGCACCCTTGTTGCTGCTGCCACTCCGCTTCTTTCATCCGTCCCGCGGAGATCGTGACCGCACGGTGCTCGTTGAATGGTGAGTGGCGAAGATGGTGGTGGCGTAGTTGTGGAAGGTGGCGTCGTGGTGTGAATGGCGTGATTGTTGGCGTCATGTAGTGAATGGCGTGATCGTTGAGATGTTGGTTGTGGCGATGTTCATTGTTGTTCTTGCACCAAAATAACGACAGAAAAAGAAAGACGACTATCTCAAAGAGTCGCAGCCCAAATGAATCACACATATTCCCTCTAAACAACGGGTTTGGGCTAACTGCACATGAACTTACCGATATATCTCACCTGAGGACCCTTTATGGTGTATTGTGAATTTCCACAGCCATAACAATATAGAAGATAGATAGATAGAAGATACAGTAGATGCCACTTTATAAATCCACGGTTATGAAATCCAGCCGCTGATTGTGACCAAAATGAGTTGGAACTGAATTTTACATCGAGAAATCCACCGTTTAATAAATCCACCTGCTTGGCACGTGCGCGGTCTCAACCTAAGCTTGATGTAGTATGCGCTGCCACAGAGTGAAAAAAAAAAAAAACAACAACAGCAACTGGTGCCGAACTTCGAATCCCGCCGCCGCTCGAATCCCTCCGACCCCGAATCCCAATAGCCAAGGGAAGAAAGCGACGACGAACCCGAGCCGATGCCAACAGCGGCAGAGATGCGGACGGCACTCGCCAAATTGGATAGGGGATGCAGCTCTCAGGTTTTGCCCATCCCGATTTCCGCCACGTGACGGATTCAATAAAGGAACATTTGCGCAAAACCTTCCCTCCCAAGCAAGCGACCTTGGAGAGATTCTTTTGAACAATCCCCTTGTCACCGTTTGATCAATCAATGTTTTTTGTAGCATAAAGCAGTGTTTAACGACATTCGCTTTTTGTCTTATCTATCCAGGAGGTGGCTGCAAATAGGTTCTCCGGTTAATAAATCCAAACGTCGTGGTCCCATGGTGGATTTATAAAGCGGTGTCTACTGTACAATGTTTCTTGTAACATTTTTTGTGTCAAATTCACATTCTGAGGTAGTCACCATGTGCAGAAAAGGATTTTACATTGCAGACGCTATTTTCGAGGAGTGGAATTAGTAATTACACCTCTCAGCAGTAACGTTCTGACGAAGGACGTAATGGCGTCAGCGAATAACCGATGATGCCATGACGTCCTGACGCCTCTCAGCAGTGATGTCACACGTCGCCATGTAAACGAATGTAAAACGAAAAGTGTTTATTCTGCTTCAGAGTTGAAGTTTGACTATTGCCACTATGTGCGATGCACTCTTACAGGTACGAAGTTTCTTTCAGTCCAGGTCACATTACCGAGAAAAACGTGACGCGACCGCTTGGAGGAGCACAAAATTGGTCCTTCAGTATTAATATATCGATGGTGGTGTTTTTCATACAAGAGTTGTCCTTTCGGACGGACGGTATCAGAGTCACAGACACACAGATAAAAGATGAAATCATAAATGTGGATAAAATAAACGAATGTGGTTTAAAATCATTGGCACAAGGAGTAAAAGCCTCAGAAACATACCTAGATTCATGATTACAAACTCGATGCATGATTATACACTAGATGCATGATTACAGCCTTGGATACGTGATTACAAACTAGATTCATGATTATAAACTAGATACGTGATTACAAACTCGATGCATGATTACAAACTAGATTGATGATTACAAACTTGATGCATGATGACAAACTAGATTGATGATTACAAACTAGATGCATGATTGCAAACTCGATGCAAGATTACAAACTCGATGCATGATGACAAACTAGATTGACGATTTCAAGCAAGATTCATGATTATAAACTAGATTGATGATTACAAACTCGATGCATGATTTCAAACTAGATTCACTATTATAAACGAGATTGATGATTACAAACTCGATGCATGATTACAAACTAGATTGATGATTACAAAGTTGATGCATGATTACAAACTAGATTGATGATTACAAACTCGATGCATGATTACAAACTAGATTGAGGATTACAAACTAGATTCATGATTACAAACTCGATGCATGATTACAAACTAGATTCACGATTACAAACTAGATTCACGATTACAAACTCGATGCATGATTACAAACAAGATTCACTATTATAAACGAGATTGATGATTACAAACTCGATGCATGATTACAAACTAGATTGATGATTACAAAGTTGATGCATGCTTACAAACTAGATTGATGATTACAAAATCGATGCATGATTACAAACTCGATGCATGATTACAAACTCGATGCATGATTACAAACTAGATTGATGATTACAAACTAGATTCATCATTCCAACCTCAGCTGCTGTACGTCGTTCGAAAAATGCACAAATGAGTTCGGAGAACAGGTCTCACCTTCTATCCCCGACACCGTGATACCGATGACCTTGGTGATGTTGGGTCCGTCTGACGTCGGAACCCCGTGCTGTGGCCGGGCTGACACAGATCTCAGTTCAGTGATCTTCTTGGGGGAGGGACTCACTGCTGGGCTTACATCTTCAGCAATTTCAATCGCCGTGGCGTTCTGCCCGTCATGTTCCTCGTCTGTGTCTCCAAGCCATGCTTTTCCACCCGACTCTTGACTCGCAAAGGTACCGTGTCTCCAATCTTCAACCATGTCTTTGAAATGGTCACCATCGTACCCAGACATCCCAGTCGTTGCTTTTCTCCGGCCGTGAGTTTCATCCCCCGAATTCCAATCATGTCTATCCGACTTGTCCCTCTCATCTTCTCTGGTTGACTGGTTGTCCTCCAACCCCAACAGTCTGTGAGACGCACCCACTCGATCTTGTCGGTCTCGGTCCCGGCCTCGATCGCCGATTCCATGGGAATCTCCATTTCGATCATCCATCGAGCCGACTGGATGCTGTTCGTCATCCTCAACCCTCCAAAGTCTATTCCTATCTCTGTCCCTACCACTCCCCCTATCATCATATCTGTATCGATCACCATCTTCACTTAGCGACCCGTACAACCAATCGTTGACCATGTTATCTGAACGGAGCCGATCTCCATCTCTGTACGACCCCTTTGGCCCCGTGAAACCCACGGTCCTCTTACCCAGGTCCTGCGCTTCCCCGCGGACCACGAAGCTCGTGTACCCTTCGTGCGGTGAGAACTCGCACGTGGTCGCACCGTCCGGATACTCACGGCGTCGCGGGGGGCACGCGAACAGGTAACATCGACGGGACTCGGTCCGGAGAAGGGCCAGGCGGCAACGAGGGGCCTCGCAGCACGCGGCCACGCACTCCACCGGCGAGCGGAGACCCCGGGGAGCGGCGAGCAGTTCGGCTCCGGCAGCGAGCGACGCCTCGGGTCGCACGATGGTGCTCGGTCGCACCGAGACGACGCGATGCGAGCACGAGCTGCGCGACCCGATGGGCTGCGCCTCCACAAGGAGAAGCAACAGCAGTGACGACCACAGGGTCAGGGTCAGGGTCAGGGTGCGACACCGACCTAACGTCCTCCCTGCCATGACCCGTGCTCGCCTCGGCGGTGCTATCACGATAAAAAAGAGCAAGACGACCACATCAAGCAGAGATTTTACGTGGTGACATCACTGCAGCGAATGCCGTTCGCGAGAGAGGGCGGAGAGAGGGTGAATCAATGTGTGGGAGGTGTTTTCACTTTCACATCAACACACAAATTTCTCCTGTGTTGTAAATTTCGTTGACGTGACATGTATGAAGCAAAAAACCTGATTTACGTGAACGTGGAACTTATATTCCAGGTGCAAACGCCTCAACGATACAATGTTCATCAATGGCGGGGAAACGATTTCACTGAAAGGTGTGTGTGGAATTACAACCCTTCTGTGGCGTGCAGCGGCTACACCGCCATTGTTATTCTACATTTCGACATGAGGTGAGAGAAGACATCGGGCTTTCGATTTATTACGTACATATAGCAACGAAATTGGTACCCCCCCTAATGGTCACCATTATATATATACATACATACATACATATACAGTATAGATATATATATATATATATATATATATATATATATATATATATATATACATACATATACAGTATAGATATAGACATATATATATATATATATACATATACATATACAGTATAGATATAGATATATACAAATACCTATACATATATATATATACATATACAGTATAGATATATATATATATATATATATATAGATATATATATATATATATATATATATATATATATATACATATATACAGTATAGATATAGACATATATAGATATATATATATATATATATATATATATATATACAGTATAGATATAGACATATATATATATATATATATATATATATATATATATATATATATATATATATATATATATATACAGTATAGATATAGACATATATATATATATATATATATATATATATATATATATATTTCTGTATATATGTATTTCTGTATATATATATATATATATATATATATATATATATATATATATATATCTATATCTATACTGTATATGTATTTCTGTATATATATATATATATATATATATATATATATATATATATATATATATATGTATATATATATATATATATATATATATATATATATATACATATACATATACATATACAGTATAGATATAGATATATACAAATACCTATATATATATATATATATATATATATATATATATATATATATATATACATATACAGTATAGATATATATACCTATATATATATATATATATATATATATATATATATATATATATATATGTCTATATCTATACTGTATATATATATATATATATATATATATGTCTATATCTATACTGTATATATATATATATATATATATATATATATATGTCTATATCTATACTGTATATGTCTAGACATATATATATATATATATATATATATATATATATATATATATATATATATATGTATATAGATATAGATATAGACATATATATATATATATATATATATATATATATATATATATATATATATTTATATATGTCTATATCTATACTGTATATATATATATATATATATATATATATATATATATATATATATATATATATATATATGTACATATAGGTATTTGTATATATATATATATATATATATATATATATATATATATATATATATATACATATAGGTATTTGTATATATATATATATATATCTATACTGTATATGTATATATATATATATATAGGTATTTGTATATATCTATATCTATACTGTATATGTATATGTATATATATATATATATATATATATATATAGACATATATATATAGATATATATATATATATATATATATATACAGAAATACATATATACATATACAGTATAGATATAGATATATATATATATATATACAGAAATACATATACAGTATAGATATATATATATATATATATATATATATATATATATATATATATATATATATATATACAGAAATACATATATACATATACAGTATAGATATATATATATATATATATATATATATATATATATATATATATATATATATACAGAAATACATATACAGTATAGATATAGATATATATATATATATATACAAATTATCCAACAGCAAAGTGTATGTTTCTCAACAGCACTGGATGCACATTGGTATATAATTGAGGCAGGTGGTAGGAAACTTTTTTGGTGTTTCTTGTATTAATCTTAGACACATCACTGTTGGGTGGTCGCCGGACGACCGTTATTCTCAGGTTTTCCGTCTGTCTGTATGTATGTAATGGACAGCTCTGGAAGCCAGAGGAGTCAACCGATTTTGATGAAACTTGACTGGTAGGTTCATTCCAGGATCTAGTTCTATGCTTTTGAGCACCGTTGCTATGGACGCCACCGTTGCCTAGCAATGGGACTTTGCAATTTTTGAAAAAAATCCGAAAATATTTTTATACATATATTTTTTCGAAAATCAAAAATCGGCTTCCGCGCTTTTATGCCTACTATAATCAACTTCTTTGTCAAAAAATTTCAGCCCGATCCGTCAAAAACTGTATGACTAGTATGCAATTATATAGTGACCACCCATGTCGCCTACCGGCTTGTATGCATATATTCAGTACCCGGGATTGTTCTCTGTAGGATGTTGAAATGGTGAGATCCTAGTTCCATGAAATGAATCATGTGCAGTAGTGGACCTGGGGTTATGATCTATGTTATCGACATCTGAGGTCGTGCTAAGGAGGCCTGCCCTCGGTTTGTTAGGGCATCCAACTTTGTCCTTTTCATACCGAGTACATGCTGAGTAAGTTAGGTCCATATATACCTGTAGCACTGTGTCGTAAGAGATTGAGAGTCCAAGATTGTGAAGCAAATCAACCGAGTCAGGCTTGCGAGTCTTTATATGCATCGACATACCAAGGGAGTGGCAGAGGTGTTTCAGAATCATTCGGGCAAAACGACACACGCACCAGTAACACCTTCATATAGGAATTTAGAACTGTTGAATTTGAACAACTGAGCTTTGGTGGGGTACAGGATGCTTCGTCGCACTGTTACGTGACATGATGTCTCGTAGTCCTTCAAGGATCTTTGATACGAAGGCAATCGATGATTGCGGTACAGAATTGGTTTGGCAATTCTCAGCAAAGGGGCCCGAGAAATTTGACTGCATGTCGAACATATTTGAACACATGACGAACATTTTTATCTGCTTTAGCAAGCTGAATTGCTTCTTCATCCAAGTTATCAGTGTAAGCATCTCTCAATATTCTGGTCAGGTGTTTATCAAATACAAGTAGCACATCCGTGCCATCCTTCTGAGCTTTCAAGTGATGGAAATGATTCAATAGTTTGTGCTTCAGCCTTGCACTGTGTACTCTGCCTTCAGTTTCCACACCAAGCTGCTGCAGCCGATCATTATATAACTTTGTTAGTTCTGCTAACTTGAACATAAGCAGATGTTCTGATTGTTTGCAATCTTCCAAGTACTCGGCTGGTTCAGCAAATGCTAGAATGTAGTTCATATTGTCCTCGTCTGTGTTCACATATTCATTGTATTGATGTATTGCTCTCCTGTAGAAATCTGTCAAGCAAGCTGGGTGATATTTGGCTTCTTGTGCAATTCGATCACCCGCACGCAGTTTGGCAATAAGTTTCTTGTCTCGAAGTTTTTCCATACAACTTCGAACGTGACTGTCTAATTGGAAGGTTTATGTATTGTGCAGCTCATCTGGTGATCCCTTCTTATCACAAAATAAGCAGAATGACAAGCAAGTAGAAGACCTGTCGTGCCGTCTAGTAGATTTATTTGGGTTACCTTCGGCAGAAATGTCCAATGATCGCCGTCTCTTCTCTGCCTTCTTGAGCTTTGATGAGTTGAAGTTTAAGTGACACGATTTATGCAAAGACCCGTTGTTCTTGTTCAGCGAATCGTCAATTCCATGTCCCTCATCAAGTCTTGATAAGTTCAACTACATGAGAATGTCACCAAGTTGAGAGAATTTTACCAAATTATCAGCTAGTGGTTTGAAACCAACACTACAGTCAGTACATTTTGAATTAGCTGGACATTTAAGAGGATCGGTCCTCATTTCTTGACAGAAAATGCAGACACCAGTCAGTGGTCATCGGTGGCATTGATTGTCTGCTTATCCCAGGTTGTTCGAAATCTGTTGCTCGAGTTTGGCCATCCATTGTGGTGAATGATCCACTTGCAAGCAAAAGTAAAATGTTACATATCATATCAACTACTTCTTTCCAATTTCAATAGGCTTCTGGTACAACTCCGAGGTCATCTTCCTTTGCAATTTGAAGGGGATGCGATCAAAATTGCAGCAATTATCATAAAACGTTGTTCGTGTCAGCAGCACATGCGGTGGAACGACCTCAAATCCACAATATGATCTTACATTGTATGAGGGATACAATAATTATAATGTCATATCACATGCATGACAGCATACAAGTGTTTTCACACATATATTTGTCTAAAATTACCAGATAACATATCACATCTGAGCCAATAAAGTTGAAAACTGGCTCCATATCGGCAATCGCCATACATCGTATAAACACTTTCAGAAAGTATGGATGAAGTAGTTTGTTCGAGTGGTTCCATATCTGAAATTATTAATATGACCATTGGGAACAATTGTGCCACGTTTCATGTTTGCAGCATGATGTGCACAATTCGGCCCCGAATATCCGCTGTATATCCGCCGGTCTAATTGTGGCATTTTCGGTTCACCATTTATAGGTGACCAGCCATTTGTTATTGCCTCATCAGTTTGTTCACCTCTTATTCTTAGTTCCTCCTTTGTGAACATTTTCTGTTTGAGGATATTGTTTTTTCTTTGAGTTTAGTGTTGCCCTATTAAATTAGGCGCTTACCGCCTGATAGTACAAGAGCCCGAACCCAGGCGTAGTGTTCTGGGAGGCTGCTCTATCAGCAGGCGAATAATACTCCGTCAGCTTTAGTGCCATGTTGTGCATGGATGGGTGTCCCTAAAGTGGGCTGGGGGTGGGTCACCCACGAGGCCGCTGGACTGCTGGTGTTACGGCACTAGGTCATGTAAGCACCCTGATGTCTGGGGTTGCTGTGGAATATACCGTGGAGGGTGGCTTTCATACTCAGGTTCCCTCACTTTCCTGTTAAAACTACCTTTATGAGGGCATAATCTTCAGATTATCTGTTCCCAGGTGTTCGCACTTTCTTCTCTCATGCATTTTCGTCTGGCAGATTCCATTACCCATAATAAGGTCCATTTTTCCTTCTTTGTCCAGTTTTTCTTTTTACCTCTGCCGGAGGAGGTTATGTTTTCACCCCATTTTGTCTGTTTGTCTTTTTGTTACATCCAAATAGAAGATTTTTCAAGTATATTGGTCAGTCGATTTGGTTATTCTGTCTGTCTGTGTCTGTCTGTCTGTTTGTCTGTTTGTTGCCTACAGGTCACAATTTAAAACTGATTTTCACAAAACTTCACCACGTGGTAGAGTTTGTCATCAGGAAGAAGCCTATTATTTTTGAGGTCAAAAGGTCAACAACTAAGGTAGTATTTCCAAAATCCTCAATTTTCATCCGATTGACTTGAAATTTGAAGAAGATTTTGAAATTTGAAGAAGGCTGGAGTTCCTCAAGGTAGCGTTCTGGGCCCTGTTCTTTTTCTGGTTTTCATCAATGATCTCTCCGACTCTCTGGAAAACCCTCTATTTCTCTTTGCCGACGACTCCACCCTCTGCCGTACCATCTGTCATCCCTCAGACCAGCAAGCAGCAGCTTCTTCGCTCACTGCAGATCTGGATAAAATCACAAACTGGTCCAACACGTGGAACATGTCTTTCAATCCGGACAAATCTCACACTCTCACTATGTCTCTTCGAAAGGACCATTTAGAAACCCCCCCATCCACTTTCTCAACAATCCTCTGGAAGAAGTCTTTTCTTTCAAGCTTCTAGGTCTCACTATCTGCCATGACCTTTCCTGGGAAAGTCACATTTCCAACCTCGCCTCAAAAGCCAGTCGCCGACTGGGAATCCTCCGTCGTGCAAAGTCCTTCCTCGGCCCTCTTGAGCTCCTGACCACTTACAAAGCTTTTGTCTGTAGCCTGATGGAGGACTGCTCTCCCCTCTGGACTGGTGCTCCTGCCTCCCACCTTTCTCGGCTTCACGCTGTCAAAACCAGGGCATTTAAGATCATCGGCATCTCCCGCAATGAAGCTGAGTCTTTGGGCCTCTCACTCAATCACCACAGGTTGGTCGGTGGTCTTTCTGTCTTCTACCGACTCCTCTCCAGCCTTGCCCCCCCCTGCTCTCTCTGCAATTTGTCCCCACCACATTTCCACAGGGCGCTCAAGGTCCGCCAACAACCCCCTTCTGGTAAAACTACCAAAATCACGAATCACTGCTCATCTTCACTCTTTCATTCCTCTTTTTTCCCACCTTTGGAATAAACTTCCTCACTCTATTCTTTCCCATTCTTCCCTCCAGGCTTTCAAAACAGCTGTTCACCACCACCTCTTATCTTCCCCCATCCAAATCCTCGATCTTTTCTATCCCCGATAATCCACCCAAGCCCACTTCCTTCAATTCCCCTGCTTTCCTTCCTGAAAGTCCCTGTAATGTCCATCTTCTCTTCGCCATGTTCCCCGTCCCATCCCCATCCCTCTCCCTTCCACAGTTCACCTAATGTGTCTGTTCACCACTGTTTTGTCCTTTCCACTCCCGCCCCTCTTGTCTCATGCCCCCTTGCTGTGAGTTGTGTGTTATCTCTCATACGAGCCTCGACAAGGTATACAAAAAAAAAAAAAAAGATATATATTTCAGGTCCCTGAATTCAACGAGACATCGGCCAAAAGGACATCAGCCGAATTTCTAAAATTTTCAATTTTCATCCGATTGACTTAAATTTGAAGAGGAGTTGCATATTTGGTCATTTCTTTCTTTTCTCCATTCTCTTAATTCTCCTTCATTGCATCCCTCATGTAATGTCTTTAATCGCATCTCTAACTTTAAAAAACAAGGACAAATGTGTCCAAGAGCCGCGTCCTAAAGGCAATAACAACAACTTCCGATATTTCGTCACGTGCCTTGATGGAGCCAATAGCGAGACCCGTCATGGAGGCTCATGTTCATGACAAGAAAATCGTGTATTTACGAAATTACGACATATTAAATGGAATAATCTTTAAATAGTAACGTGAACTTTTCAAAACTTTAAAGCAAATGTCCGAATATATTTAAAAGTTGATGATAGACGCTCTCAAAAGGCACCCTCAATGCGAGGATGTGTACAGGTGTTTAGTATTTAAGGAGATCCAGATCCTGAATAAAAAAGAGCTGAGACCTAAAGGTTTTGTCTGAAGAAGAAGAAGAAGAAGAAGAAGAAGAAGAAGAAGAAGAAGAAGAAGAAGAAGTAGAACAACAACAACAACAACAACAACAACAACAACAACAACAACAACAACAACAACAACGCAGAGCTTTCTTAGAGCCAGTGTTCGCTACGCGAGACACGGCTAAAAATTTAAATCCCAGTTTGTAATGCCTCTTCGCATTAGATCAATCGTCCCTTTTTTGCAACTTCAGTGCCAATTCACCCCATCTATTGAAATGTACCTCCTCCTTACACCTCACCTGTAATCCCCTCTCCTTACCCCTCCAATCTTTCCTCTCATCCTACCTCTGCTCTTGGCACCTCTTCACTGTCTTCTCTTTCAGTATCATCTCCTCCTCTGTTGTCCCAAAGTATGTGGTGTTCTAACATCTGTGGGCTCCATTCCAACCCAACAGAAATCTCACTCTCTCAATCAGTGCACTCATCAACACAAACATGCTCCTTCCTTCCTCTCAGCACACCTCCCCCTCTTTGCAACCCCTCAAATCATACCTCTACCAAGTCTCATTGTTCCCTCCTCCCTACCTCTCCCACGACCCCCCTGCACCTTGGCCAGGCCTGCTCTTATCGTCTTCCCTCCCCCTCAAAGCTTCCCTCTCACCTTTCTCAGAAACTCCCCCCTCACCCTTCTCCCTCAACTTTCCCCTCTCACCCTTCTCCCTTAACTTTCCCCACTTACCCTTCTCCCTCAACTTTTCCCACTTACCCTTCTCCCTCAACTTTTCCCCCTCACCCTTCTCCCTCAACTTTCCCTACTCACCCTTCTCCCTCAACTTTTCCCTACTCACCCTTCTCCCTCAACTTTTCCCTACTCACCCTTCTCCCTCAACTTTTCCCCTCACCCTTCTCCCTCAGCTTTTCCCCTCACCCTTCTCCCTCAACTTCCCCCCCTCACCCTTCTCCCTCCAATCTACCCCCTCACTCCCCCTTCCCAAAGTTTTCCCCTCACATCCACAAAGGTACCTCTTTACCCACCCTCTCTCTTCCACCTCATCATGCCTTCCTCCAATTTTCAACTGCCCTCTGCCCCTCTCTTATTACTCTCCACTGTACCTCAGCCCATCACTGCCGAGCCTTTTCTCCTCCTCATCCGGCCCTCTCCCCAAGCTCTTCTGCAATCTTACACACTCTTTCAACAACTCTCCTTACCTACCCCCCCCTTCTCCATCGTCATACCCTCCCCTTCCCCACCCCTCCCCTGCACCCAAAACCTCCTCCCCTCCCTCTTCCTTAACAGTGTGGACCTTAAACATCTGGGGCCTTCGCTCAAACCTGACAGATCTTTCCATACAGGTTGCCACTGACAAATCAGACATAATCTGCTCAACAGAAACTTTCCTCCTTCAAGACATCTCTGACTCCCTCGTATCTCTCCCTGGTTACTCCCTCCTCCGGTATGACAGACCTGAGCCTCATCCTGGTGGAGGAGTTGCTCTCTTCATCAATGACTCTATTCCTCACTCACCATGCACTGCACTCCCTCCCCCACACCCCCAGGAATAACTCTTGATATGGCTTCCCCTCCACTCCCACCTCATGGTTATATGTGTGTTGTCCCGTCCACCAAACAGCAATGACTCCATTTACATCTCGCTCTCCGAAAAAATGGGCCAACTTCTATCCTCTCATCCCAACTCTTTCTTCCTCATATGTGGTGACTTCAACTGTCATCATGCCAGTTGGCTCGGTGTGGGTATCTCTTTCACCTGCCATGGCACTTCAGCAAAAAAGACTTTTGTGACTCATTGGGACTGACTCAATCTGTCAATTTCCCAACTCGGATCTCAATCAATGGTACTCCATCTCTTCTGGATCTGATTTTGACCAATTTCCCTGAAAATATCTGCTGTTCTTCCTGCGCTCCAATCGGTTCATCTGACCATATGCTTGACAAAGTGGACATCTCTCTGGCTGTTATGAGAGAACCACCTCAGTGCCGTTGAGTCTGGCATATCACTCAGGCTGACTGGCAGGGACTTCAAACAGCCATCAAAGTTCTAGACTGATCTCCCATCTCCAGTTCCTCTGAAATCAACTCGTCCTGGGAATTCTTTCATAGAAACTTGCTCTCTCTCATGCACGGTTTATCCCCTCTTGTCTTCAGTTGTCCTACCCTTCCTCCTGCCCATGGTACACTGAAGCTTGTGGTGAAGCAGTTGTCCTGGAACTACTTGCCTTCGCCTCATGGAAGGCTAATCCAACTGAAGGCAATCTCATTTCCTGCCACAAAGCTCAGAACAAGTGTGTGTCTACCCTTAGGAGAGCCAGAAAACAACATCTTTCTTATCTAAAGTCTGAACTCTCAAACCTATCTCCCTCCTCCACATCCTGGTGGCATCTAGTTCAGTCTGTTTCTGGTGTATGCTCCCCCTCCATCCCTTCCCTTGCCTCAAATGGCCACACAGCTGACACGGCACGTCAAAAAGGCTGAATGGATAAACTCCGTGTTTGCTTTTAAAGGCTGTGTCCCAAACCCATCGCTTTCTGTACCCACCTTACCCAGTGGCACCCAGCTGTTCCTGGACTCTGTGTCCTTTTCTACTGAGAGGGTTGAGAGCTTCCTATGAAACCACGACTCAGATTCTGCAACCGGTCCAGATGGCATCAGCCCACGTGCCCTAAAAACATTGCCCTACACGGTGAGGCTGCTGCTCTTGCTCACCCTCTCTCTGTTCTATTCACCCTCTCATTTGCTCAAGGTCATCTGCCATCTGCTTGGAAATCAGCAAACATCACTGCCCTGCATAAAAAAGGTGCAAAAACAGATCCCTGTAACTACAGACCAATCAGCCTTCTCCCAATCATCAGCAAGGTGATGGAATCCATTATCGCTTCAGTCATTAACTCCTTCCTCTTCTCCAATGGCTTGATTTCCGATCATCTCTATTATAATACCAAGCTTGCACACTAAAAACTCGGCTCGCCGTCACACGATTCCTATGAAATTGCTGTGGCACTTAGCGGACATGCCAACAATGTTTGGGAAGTCTTGGCGTTCCATAGTACCACTTGCATTTTGCACAATGCGTATTTTTTGTCATTCCCCGTGTACGGTCTGTCGTCTGCTACCAGCTATGTTGTACTACTATCCCGTGCATGTGCACGGGTTTCGATAGTCAATTTGAATTCAGACCAGGTAACTCTACCCTAGATATGCTGCTTCTGCTCTCCCAACGATGAATGGAGGTCCTCAATGCCAGACATTAAATCAGAGCCATCTCCCTAGACATATTGCGTGCCTTCAATACGGTCTGGCACCCTGCCCTGCTCACCAAACTCTCTTCCCATGGTATCCAAGGCCATCTCCACTCATGGCTCGCAGACTTTCTCTCCTGTCACAGCCAACGTGTGGCCCTAAATAGAGTTCTCTCACCCCCTCATCCTGTCCAGGCTGGAGTTCCTCAAGGGAGCGTTCTGGGCCCTGATCTTTTTCTGGTTTTCATCAATGATCTCTCTGACTGGAAAATCCTCTTTATCTCTTCACTGATGACTCCACCCTCTGCCGTACCATCTGCCATCCCTCAGATCGGCAAGCAGCAGCTTCTTCACTCTGCAGATCTGGATAAAATCACAAGCTGGTCCAACACGTGGAACATGTCTTTCAACTCTGACAAATCTCACACTCTCACTATGTCTCTCCGAAAGGACCGACTGGAAAAAACCCCCATCTACTTTATAAAAAATCCTCTTGAAGAAGTCCTTTCATTTAAGCTTCTGGGTCTCATGATCTGCCATGATCTCTCCTGGGAAAGCCACATTTCCAAGCTGGCCTCAAAATCCAGTCACCGACTGGGCATCCTCTATCGTGCAACGTCCTTCCTTGGCACACCTAAGCTCTTGACCACATACAAAGCTTTCATCCACAGCCTGATTCTGTACTGCTCTCCCCTCTGGGCAGGTGCTCCCACCTCTAACCTTTCTCAGCTTCATGCTGTGGAAACAAAGGCATTTAAGGATCATTGGTATCTCCTGCGGTGAGGCTGAGTCTTTGGGCCTCTCACTATCTTACCGCAGGCAGATCGGTGGCCATTCTGTCTTCTACCGTTTTCTCTCCGGCCTCGCCCCCCGCCCTGCTCTGTCTGAGATATGTCCCCCCCCCCCATATTTCTGCAGGACACTCAAGGTCCGCCAGCAGCCCCTTTCTGGTAAAACTACCAAAATCAAGAATCATTGCTCACCTTCACTCTTTAATTCCTCTTTTTCCCCACCTTTGGAAGAAACTCCCACACTCTCTTCAGTCCTTCTTTTCCCTCCAGGTCTTCAAAACAGCTGTTCACCACCATCTTTTAACTTCTCCCATCCAGAACCACGATGTTTGTTTTCTACCCCCCTAATCCACCCCAAACCTACCTCCTTCAAATTCCCTGTTTTCCTTCCTGAAAGTCCCTGTCGTGTAAGGACCTGAAAGTCCCTGCAGTATCCACCTTGTTTACCGTGTACCCCGCCCCATCCCTCTTCCTTCCACAGATCTCCTCATGTCTCTGTCCCCCACTGTTTTTTCCATCTCTCTCCCACCCCTCTTGTCTCTTGCTCCCCTTGTTGTGCATTTCTGTGTGTTAGCTCTCATACAAGCCTCGACAGCGTATCTCCAAAAAAATATAAAAGCCTTTAATTTTAAAATAGCTTTAATTTTTATTATATATATATATATATATATATATATATATATATATATATATATATATATATATATATATATATATTGTTGGGGAAAGCTTGCGTCGTCTCCCACCAAACTCCCCGGAGTTGTCAGCCGTCACTCCGGATAATTCCATGACGTGGCGGGTCGCTGAACCGACCTTGGTTGCCAATATTTCAACCACATAGCGCAGGGTCTATTTGTCTATAACCAATTTACCTAATTAACTATGCGATTTCGACTACCGGGGAAACCACGCCTTCGGCACGTCTTGCTCGAACCAGGTCACTCTAGCGACTGCGGAAGAGTTGCAACTACCGACTACCAACTCCGGTTCGGGTGCAGCTGAGCAAAAACTGCCAAAGCCGTGCCGGCTGGAATGAACGGATTATCGGGGATAAAACCCCGCCTAAACTCAGATCCGAACCATGCTGGACCAATGCAAGAAGGGACGGAAACGGATTGGGAACATTTCTAACAAGTTTTATTTGTAGTAAAAGACAAAGGCAAGACTTAACGCGAATATGCAAGCAAGGAATATTTACAACTAGCCGAAACTCCGTCAGATGGATTCCGTTCCATGAGCCCAATATGACAACCAGTGGCGGCTCTCGTAAGAGCCAGATCCCGGTCGATGTACTCCATGGCCTTACTTAATGAGGCCTACAAAACGTCCTTGTACACGACATTTTTGGTGTACACTACTCCTTGTGAAGAAGTCCCCTGATTTGTGCACGTGTCTACTTTGACGTACACCATGTCAAAACTTCTCAGGTCACAGTACCGAGAAAAATGTGACGTGACCGCAAAGAGGAGCACAAAATTGGTCCTTCAGTATTAATATATAGATGCTTCAGAGTTGAAAGTTGACTATTGTCACTATGTGTGATGCACTCTTCCAGGTACGAAGTTTCTTTCAGTCCAGGTCACAGTACCGAGAAAAACGTGATGCGACCGCTAGGAGGAGCACAAAATTGGTCCTTCAGTATTAATATATCGATGATCCAAAAACACTTATTCAGTTCTACCTACAAGACGGGCCGACACGCTGACACACACACAAATGAAAATAAACCCAGAGTTCTTTATTGGACCCTCACAGTGAGGAAAGAGATGAACTGTGGTTCAGAGTCCAGCTGGGTACCTGACCGTCGGAGGAAGGGGGTGCTCCGCGTTGCGGCACCCGACAAAGTTCGTTGGTTTTGTCCCCAGTCGCACGTGTGTGACTCATGGTTCATGGCGGAGTTCGAGTGGTGAATAGCGGAGTCCATGGAGGGGGGTCAGGGTCGCTCTTTCCTTTCCTTAGAGAGGGCCAGCAGAGACACGTTCGCCGCCTTCACGACTTTCTGCTCAACCCTCTGCTTCGAAAGAACTGCACGTTCAATAACAACCCCGTCAAAAACCTCCGAACAACCTTCGTAACAACCCCTTCGTAACAACCCCTTCATAACAACCCCAAAAAACCACCACTGCCACAGAGAGTGCTCGGGAATTTATGGACCTCCCTCAACGGGGTGGGGCTCGCTCGAACAGACCTCATTCCCGCTCTGATTGGGCAAGCTCCCATGGACTCGCCCTTGCCGAGCGGGATTTCGGCCCCTGCCGGGAAACCCCACCCACTCATCCACGCGGGTTCATTCTTGTCGAGCAACAGTATCAATGTTGCAAAGGTCGTCGTGAAAGAGTTACAATGTCTGTTGAAGCCGCAGAAACCGGAACCGCGAGATCTTGCCTTGGCACGTCAGGGTGCGAGAAGGCAGCTCATTGGTGGTGGATCGTGATGGGCCGAGGGGACATGCAGATGGGATGGTTGTTCGATGGCTTGTTAGATGTAATAACCTAACTAAAAGAAATTGCAATGCATGCCTTTAATTCTCCCACGAGACAAAAGAAAGGTGATCTGACGACACACATACTTAACGACATAACTGACTTTTGGGACATCTATATGTTAAATGCAAATGGTTTCCAGATATGTAACAATATATATGTGTATATATATATATATATATATATATATATATATATATATATATATATATATATATATATATATATATATATATATATATATATATATATATATATAGTCGCGGTTCTGCA
Organism: Eptatretus burgeri; assembly: GCF_056783735.1. Lineage (NCBI taxonomy): Eukaryota > Metazoa > Chordata > Myxini > Myxiniformes > Myxinidae > Eptatretus > Eptatretus burgeri. Next base: position 46,578,205 of record NC_140975.1, on the reverse strand, counting down.
AAACCGCCAATGGCACCTAACATTCAGTGATCCCCAGGCAGTTATTTCGTTAGTCTTTGTGCAATTAGACTTCCCGTCATGTCGAGTGGGTTAACGGGACGAAGTGCATTGCGTGGGTCTCATAGTTAGGTCCAGTAACTATTTCATTTTCTGATTCCTACCCTAATCCTGTCCTTTTAGTCATGTTACAAAACAAGCAAGCAAGCAAGCACACACGCCATTCAATATGCGATTGATAATTAATAAGCACACCACGATGCCTCCCGTGGTTCGGAACCACAACCCCTCGACACTATACCACCTGCGCAATGCGCGCCATTATTTCGTTCAAATCTGTGCGCCAATCCCCAACCGCACGTCAGACCATGGCAAGACAGGGGCAGCACGGAGAGGTCACAAGAAGGGCGATCCGGGAGTTTGGTACGGGGCCCAGGTGTGCATTTTGGCGCATGAGAGGGGGCCCGTGATTGGTGGGGAAAGTCCGTTGTTATCCGACATTCAGACTGCACTGGGAGCACGTTCAGGGCCTGGGTGCTGGCTCAGGGAGCATACCCTATGTTGAGTCAGGTGCTTCGACCCATGCCGAAGCAGATGGGCAACTGAGACAATTTCCGGTCCCAGAGCCGGGGCCGCTGGTAGGGTGTGGCTAGGGCCGCTGCGGCCCAATAGAGAAGCAGGATTCGGATCACAGCACATCGCTTTGTGTCATCACCCCACCCTTCGCCCGGGGGCTTATAAAAGGGGAGCGTGCAGCTGTTAGCTCGCGAATCTTTGTAGCCTTTTCTTCGCTGCCTCCCCTTCACTGGCTCTTCACTCGCTGTCTCGCTATTGGTGTGTGATATCCAGGACTTGGTTCTTCTTGAGAGCCTGATCCGGGGCGACTACCGAGACTCCCTGCCGTGTTAATGTTCCGCCACCCCCGTGCAGCCAGAAAGACCAGTGCGGAGCGCACGTTGCCACGAGCGCTGGCAAAGTGATTCAGCAGGAAATAACGCACCATATCTCAAGGTGGAAATGCTCAGGCGGAGCATCCCACGGAGGTACACGCTACCAAATCACTTAGTAGTCGATAATGCTCCGCCGAAAGCGAAGCGAGCAAGATCGACTTCTGTTTGCTCTCGTCGACCACATCATTCGCGTGGAAATAGCATCCCAATTGCTCCGGAAACAATTCGAAGTTGTCTCCGACGAAAACGGGCACATGTCCGTTTTCAACCATCCTCGTCAGCCAACTATAGTGTACGAGGTGCAGTGGAACACGAGAAGCAAGAGTGTTCGCATCAACTCCGCTTTATTGCGCGTCCAGATGTACATTCCTGCCACCCCTAGCGGGCGAGTCATGATATACGAAAACCCAATCACGTGATACAGCACAGGCGATATCTAATCTTCCGTGTGTGTGTGTGTGTGTGTGTGTGTGTGTGTGTGTGTGTGTGTGTGTTTGTGTGTGTATGTGATGGGGCTTGTCCTTGTTTAACTTAAGATTGTAGATGTTATAATGGGATAACTCTGCTCTGTGTCTGCTTTTGTAAGATTGCTTGTTTTTTGCTGCACCCCACAAATTCCTTGCTATCCCCTGCTGTACATACAAATAAATCCCGTTCAATGTACCACATACTTTTCCTTGCCATTGTAATTAAATGCTTTGTGTGGAAATGTTCCCAGCTCGTTTTTGTCATTTCCACCATTGGTTCAGCATGGTTCACACGCTAATTTAGCTGGGACGTTCTTTCCCAACGATCTGTTTCCGAGCCGGTACATCCTTGGCAGTTATGCTCAGCTGCATCTGATCAGGTAAGGTGATCCGGTTTGAGCAAGTGCATACCGAGAGCGTGTCCCCCGGTAATTAAATCACGTGACTTTTAGGTAAATGGTATTCATTAGACGGAGGACCCTAAGTCACCTGGTCGAGTTATTGGCGTTCACGGTCGATTAGCGACCCGCCGAGTCACAGAGTTATTCGTGTGCAACGGCCTGCGATTCCGGAGATTCTGGTGGGAACCCGAGGTAATTCACCCCTCGTGGCCTTCGCCCCCGACCCCAGGTTCGCAAATATATATGTATGTATGTGTATATATATATATATATACATATATATATATATATATATATATATATATATATATATATATATATATATATATATATATATATATATATATATATATATATATATATATATATATATATATATATATATATATATATATATATATATATATATATATATATATATATACATACTGTATATATTGTTACGAATTTGGGAATTCGATTGCACACAACATTCAGGTTGCTTTTGTCAGCTATGTCGATAAGTGCTTGTTCCCCAGATAGCTCACCTTCCATTGTTTAAATGTTCAGAAATCGATTTGATGCGCTGCGGATCAATTTAATAGTTAAGGAACGAAACAATGGAGACGTCACTCCTCCCTCTTCTGCGAAGAGGAAGAAGAATCATGCCGTCCCGTGACTCATGATGTCAACAACTCCCTCCCACCCATGGTTGAGCGGGGGATGGAGCACGAGGGCATGAGTCATGAGTCACGCTGGGAGCGGGAGAAGGGTGGGAGAAAGATAAGAGGAGATCTTTTCTTTGTTCGTGTTCGAAGTTGGAGTAGTAAGCTTTTTGCTTCAGCAGACCTTCGGGTCCTGTTTGGCTTGGGTTAGGCTTGAGGCCTTCGGAAGCTTTTTGCTTCAGCTGGCTCAGTAAGCTTCGGCTGCGGCCTGGCTCGGGAGGAGGCTTTTTGGAGGCTTTTTGCTTTGGTGGTTCAGTGATTTTCGGCTTCTGCTTGGCTCGGGAGAGCTTTTTGCTTCAAGTTGCCCTGTTTGGAAGAAAGTTAAGCCAGTTGCTCGGCTCGAGCTGCGAGTGGTGGCTTCTTCTTCTTGGTTCGTGGAGCTTTTTGTTCTCCATTTTGGTTCCCGGCTTGGTGCGACTCATCAACCTCTTCTTGGAGGTGGATCCTCGGGGAAGCAACGCATCGATGGGAAGGATCGGCGCCTTGTCTCACCAGCACGTGTTGAGAAGTGTGGGAGGATTCGCGGGAGCTTGGGAAGGATCGCAGCTCCCAGCGATTGAATCCAGCTCACTCTCGCTGGAGCCTGGGTCTGAGCAACTTGAAGACCACACGAGGTGGAGAGGTTCGAGATAGTTTCTGGGTTTCAGCTCACCTGTCCTCCGAGCTGGAGCCCTTTTTTAAAGGCCTCTGCCACCATTTCTTGGGTGTGTGTGTGTGTGTGTGTGTGTGTGTGTGTGTGTGTGTGTGTGCGTGCGTACGTGTGTCCGTGGACCCGTCTAATAAATAGGAAATTGTTAAGTGCTTTTTGTGCTGTAAATGTTTGCATTGCATTTCGTATAGACGGTCGTAGTTCTTTTGTCGTGCTTTTGTTGCTTGTATAATTGCATACGTGTTTTGCCTTGTTTAATTGCATACGTGTTTTATTATAAAAAATGTCCTTGTGTGAATGTAAACCTGTTCGTTGCGTCCTCTTCCCTTAATTGAGCTGCTATCTCGCACTCGGAATATAGTTGGTTTTTAAAAAGCCGGTAAAGTGATCGGGTCCAACGGGACTGCGCGATAATACCCCGCTCGGTTATCCCAAAAGGAAGCGAGCTGCTTAAGCCGCTCGTTTCCAAGCGGTCCCGTTGAGGTACAATCTCTCGGTAACCTACTCGCGCGAATAATTAGGTAAATCGAAGATTTGGCCCTGTAGCACGGGTAGAGTGCGGACAAGGTTGTGGTGTGGTTAAAAAACACACCCGTTTTCCGGCATTGATCCGGAAAGCCGCGACTAAATTGTCCGTTCGATGGGCGAAGCGACCGCTATTGGTTAGATGCGGTCGTTCGCACGCCGACGGACGGGAAATCTACAACACTGGTGTCAGGACGTGGGGTACAGATTCATTCCCTCCACACTAAATTAACGGAACCGGATCAAGGGTGTGCGAGACGACCCTCCGGTTCCATTAAATTCCGAGTTTAAATTATTTCTGATATGCAAGATGGCAGTTCAAGGCGAACGGGAGCAGGGGGTAATGAATTTAGAAATGTTAGAATCTATGACTCAGGACGAAATGACCCTGCAGGACACTCCCATTATGCAGGTTGACTATTCCCTGCAAATAAATGCAGAGTCCGCAATGGGCGCAGCTGCGGGGGCCGCGGTGTATGACACCCCCCTCCCCTCCTCCATCAAAATCCCTCCTCGGTCCCTGGCGGATCCGCGCCCGATAATAGCGAAACGACTGCCACCAGGCCACCTGACATGGGCCAGCTATTAGAAATATTGCTGGCAAAAATGGATGGAAAAGCACTCGAGGTGAAAAACGAAATGAAAGAAATGCGGGGTGAAATGCAGCGCATGGGGCTGGATCTCCAGGCTGGGAAAAATACAATCGTGGCAATTGCGAGGAACGAAACGCGGGCAGTGAAGCTCAAAATGGCGACGCCACGTGCTGGAGCGAGCGAGCTGAGGGGGAGTGTGGACTGTGTCGGCCCCACGGTGGAGGACAAAATAATACGGGAGACGTGATGGACGAGACTCGTAACGCCAGAGAGAGAGTGACGGTGACGGAGAGGGAATAATTAAATTAATTAAATTAAAGGGGAATTAAAAGGGGAGACCGAAATGTGTAAGACGAGACACGAGGTGACGACGGCAGAAATAATAGTGGAGACGAAGAAAATGAACAAGGTGACGGAAACACAAATAGTCATGGAAACAGAGACACGGGAGATAGAGGATGAATTGGACGGGGTTGGAGAAACTAAAAACGAACACACAGAGGTAGCAAGGGACCATGAGAGGGAGCTCGGGGAAGGTGTCGTGACCCGGTGCAAGCAGCTGGATAGCCTCCTTCATGAACGAGGGGAGGGAATGTGCCCCCTTGAAGCAGATCACGACCAGGTGGGTCTGGTCGAGCTTTGCGAGGTGGAGCGGACGAGTGCTGCGAACGGGTTCACGCAGAGCTTGGGGGTTATGGAAATCCCGGGACCCCTTGTGGTGGTGCTAATTCCCAGCGTGGTTGTTCCGGTGTGTGTGGTGTCGAAATGTGTGTTCGCGAGCGGTATTTGACAATGTAGATTGTTTCAGAAGTCAAGGATGAGACAATGTGATAATGTTTGACTAAGTTCTAAAAATTATCAACATGATGTGGTACGCGTGACAGGTTATTAGCTGCAAAATGTCAAAAACCCGGTTTCGTTCAACAACTTTAAAAATTTGACCTTTGCATAACCTTTAAAGGTCACAAAACAATGTTGTGGACATTAAAATAAGGACACAGGATACGTGCTATAGCTTATTGGAGTTAGTTCGTCGAAGAAGGTCGAAAACCCGGTTCGATTCCCACAACTTTGAAAATTTGACCTTTGTGAACTTTAAAGGTCAAAGGTCAAGGATTATGACCTTTGGTGCAGAACTTCCTCTGGAACATTCCAGGAACAATATAACGTCATATAGGCTATATGGCATTTCGCACTCCTCGGATTATCCATACTTTGATGAAATCAGTGTAAAAACAAACTTGAAGGGGGCGCCACGGGCAAGGTGTTCGAGATAGAGCAAAATGGTTTCAAGACTTTAGGTGGGGAATGACCTCAAGATTATGCATAAAAGATATTGTCATCCTAGCTCTCAAGGTTTGGGCGGTCGTATGATTTTTATGTCAAAATTCGCAATTTTCTAAGTTCGTGACCTTGTGACCTTGACCTTAGGACGAAAATGAAAAATCGAGCTCCGTGGAGCAATGCAGGTGCCATTGGGCTAACCAAATACTGAAACCCCTGCCAGATTCGACAAACCCCCTAGGAGAAGATGCAAATTGAAATTGGCTACCCCCTAAAAACACAATTTGCCATTTTCTAAGTTCGTGACCTTGTGGTCTTGACCTTAGGACGAAAATGAAAAATCGAGCTCCGTGGGGCTATGCAGGTGCCATTGGGCTAACCAAATACCGAAACCCCTGTCAGATTCGACAAACCCCCTAGGAGAAGATGCAAATTGAAATCGGCTACCCCCTAAAAACATGTTTTTGGGGTGTGGCTCCGCCCATACTCGGTGCACCACGCCCATTTTCAGGAAAACACAACGAGATCATGATATAAACGTCCCACCAAAATATTGTCAGGATCGGATCAAAACCCACGGAGCTATGCTCGGGACAGACAGACAGACAGACAAACAGACAGACAGACAGACACACAACAATAACGAATATAGTGGTCACTTATTTTTTTTCGTGTCAATATTTTTTCGTGAACCAATATATGTTTAAATAGCTCTAATTTTTAAAATATATTTTTTAATAGCTTTAATTTTAAAAATATGTACTTAAATAGCTTTACTTTTAAAATGGCTTTAATTTTTTCATATACGTTTAATAGCTTTCATTTTGAAATATATGTTTAATTTTAAAATATATATTTATATAGCTTTACTTTAAAATTGGCTTTAATTTTTAAATATATGTTTGAATAGCTTTAATTGTGAAATAGCTTTAATTTTAAAATATATATTTAATTTCTTAACTTTTATAATGGTTTTAATTTTTAAATATATGTTTAAATAGCTTCAATTTTTAAATATATGTTTAAATAGCTTTAATTTTTAAACAGTAGTAGAAGTAGTAGCCATAGTATGAGTGAAAACAACATACCCAAAATATTTCCATTTGTGAAAAATATTTTACTGGTGTCTCAAATTGTTTTTTCATGTTTAAGTAAATTAGGGGATGTCTTTATTGTGTATGCAAATATCAGGGAATTTTTGACACCCCCCCCCATTCCCTTACAGGCTCTTCCCCCCCCCCCCCCCACCACCCTCCTCCCCATCCCCCTTTACATCTATCTCCTCTCAAACTTTTTCTTCTCTCCCCTATCCTTCCTTCTCTCTCTTATCCTCTTTTCTTTCTTTTCTCATATTTATTGAACCCATCTAAATTACTTGGACTGCTATGTATAAAGCTTCTTCTACTCAAGACCATTTGTGTATTGAGCTTATATATAGTGTGCAGTAATTTGGATGAGTGAATAGTTATTGAAGGTCCCTTGGTGCTTTTTCTCAGAAAATTGTTCTTGAATGGTTGGAGTGTTTGCTCTGAGATTGGGAGGTCGGTGGTTCAAGTCATACCAATGACTAAATATGGTACATACTGCTTCTTTTCTGGATGCTCAGTATTTAGAAGAACAGAGATCGGACAAAAATCAGGGTTTGGCAATCATTGTGCAGGCTGGTGTGGACCTAATGGCCTCCTTCTGCATTGAAGTTCCCTGCAAGGGAAATCAATATTTGACTGACTTTATTGGTGAAAAGATATCCATTTTTTGTTTTGTCAATTAAATTAGTACTATTTTTTCTGGGTATATAAAGATGATTTGGAGATATATAATGCAGGTCGCACCAATTAACATGATTTGATTTTTTTAATTTTTCAAATATTTGAAAAATAATGTAATTTTCAAAATTATCTTGGAAGGTTGAAGGGGGTGGGGTCAAAGCCCATATGGTTTTATCTATTTCTGTTTTATTTCCCAAGCCCAAGCATCTATTTCTGTTTTATTTCCAATGAGCTTTGAGCGCCCCCTATAGATTCCTGGTCCTCTGACCAAAGCATCCAAATGCACATTACCAGGCCGGAAGATGGCGACAAAGTGTCCATATGACTTATTGAACGATAGATAACAAAGGAACCTATTCATCTTTAGCCACAATTAAGTTTCAAACTGAGAATCGTAGGAATTGATTGAAGAAGCATTGATTAGTTTAGTCCACCATATACTTTTAAAGTCGTGCCATAAATGATGAGCATATTAGAAATGTCAAATATGAGAAAATATGTGCCAATTAAATTAATTTATTCTTTGATTAAGACAACAAACTTTATCAATAATTGCTTACTTTCTTTCAAATCTCAAATTCATAATCTTTCAAATTGCTTTCAAATTCAAACTCCCCAAGTTGATAGGTTGGGATGTCAAAACGTTTTTTTTAAATGAAATCACACAAGAACCTTTCTTGGTGGCATCCCTCCTCACAGAGTGCAATTTATAGCACCTGAAGATGGAGCTCAGCATCATACAACATGGAGAGCCAAGGTTTATGTACCTTCAATATCTTTTTCCCCTCGATTTAAGGATATATGTATATATATATATATATATATATATATATATATATATATATATATATATATATATATATATATATATATTTCTTCTTCTTCTTTCGGCTGCTCCCGTTTGGGGTCGCCACAGCGGATCATCCGTATGATCCGCATAGTGATTTGGCACATGTTTTACGCCGGATGCCCTTCCTGACGCAACCCTGGTCGCCTCTTACGACACAGGGATATGGTACACCTATTCTAACCGGGGTATACACCGGCCCAGTACACTGGTACTCATTTTGCCGACCTCAGAAGGATGACAGGCTGAGTCAACCCCCTGGTGTATTAATTCAGTGGCCCAACGGGGCTTGAACTCAGGACCTTTTGGATCCCAAGCCGCTGCCCTAACCACTGCACCAACACCAGGATATATATATATATATATATATATATATATATATATATATATATATATATATATATATATATATATATATATATATATATATATATATATATATATATATATATATATATATATATATATATATATATATATATATATATATATATATATATATATATATATATATATATATATATATATATATATATATATATATATATATATATATATATATATATATATAGCAAGGGGGAGAGAGAGGAGGGATGAGGGGTGAAGAAAGGGAGGAAGAGTGATGAAGGGGGATGGGGGGAGTGATGCCTCACCAAACGTTGCTATACACTCCAGGCGGAGGGTGGGAGCGAGGAGGATTGGGAGAATGGGGGGGTGAGGAGGTGGATGGGAAGGGGGTTGGCAGGAGGTAAGCATGAGGGAAGAGGTTCTAAACTTGCAATTGGTAGTGGGACTTGTAGAGAAGGGGGAGGCGGTGGTAGTACAGGATTGAATGAAATGGGTACGCAGAGACCACCGGGAGATGTCCATTGGGGTGGGGGAGTTTTGGAGTAGGTAAGCATGAGGGGAAGTGAAGGGAATGCAGCATGATGGGAAGGGATGGCAACGTAAGGGCCAGGGAAGGTAAGGCAGCGTGAGGGGAAGATAATGCATTGTGAGGGGAAGGGAAGGCCATGTGAGGGGAGGGGAACGGAAGGCAGCATGAGTGGAGGAGAAGGTGGCGTGAGGGGTAGAGGAGGGAAGGCAGCATGAGGGAAGAGGAAGGGAAAATCGATAAAATACACCCAAACAGAAACATTTTCTTTTTAACTGCCAGGTTCAATATAAAACTGTGTGGGAGCATTTAAAGCACATGGTATCTACCTGGCAAAGACCTGCCTGCATGCATGCATGCTCGCACATGCAGCGACCTTTGCACCCCTCCAGTTGGGTCACTCCGAATCTGATTCTTACATGCTACCCTAAAGGGAAGCATTTCTAATTCAAAACTAAACAATGAGTCCTTAACAGTCACCTTAACAGAGGGGGAGGGGTGGAGGAGATGGGGGGGCGAGAGAGGGAGAGAGCGAGAGAGAGAGAGAGAGAGAGAGAGAGAGAGAGAGAGAGAGAGAGAGAGAGAGAGAGAGAGAGAGAGAGAGAGACCGGAGGGATAGGGTGGGAGAGAGGGATAGGGGTGGGAGAGATGGAGAGGGGTGGGAGAGATGGAGAGGGGTGAGATAGAGAGACAGGGGAAAGGGGTGAGAAGAGGGGTAGAGGAGAGGGGGATTCCAGCAGATAGGACACCCAGTTTTAACATCCATCCAAGAGATGGCACACACATTGATGAATCACCCTGCCTGTGAAACACCAGGATGACAGTTTATAGCTGGGTCGGGATTTGATCTCAGGCGAGACAGCTTAGAGCATGCGTGCATACCTCTCGGCTATCCTGCTATGATATGGCGATTCATTGCTTTGGAACAACTGAAAACATTTTTTAGTCATTGTTATCATCGAATGTATTTTTCCTTGCTAACTCAGGAGATGTCCCCATGGAGAAGTGAGCCCCGGTATCTCCATGGAAGCTTTTGAGATCGAAGCTTGAGGAGTGCTCCAAGCAAGCACTCCAACGAAACAGTTGAAGAATGTTTTGAAAATGAAACATTTTAATTTTTTCTATGTATCTATCGAGGTCCAAATGTCAGGTTGTATGATGAAAGAAGATCAAACAAAAAGAGGAAACTCCCAAATAAAATTGCACATTTTTCAGCAAACGAGCCGATGTATAAGGGACTGCAGGACAACGTGGGGGCCAAACGCAGGTGAGTAGGGCCTGAACATTGTTCCAGTCAATTGATATATTCAGTGACAGTGCAAATACTCTTGCCGTGTATGGTCAATGGTCATGGCTTGGGAATGAATAATCAAGCAGCTTGTGAAGCACTCACCAAGTAGCTTAAGCACTCAATCAAGCACTCCAACAAAATGGTGATGAGAAACGGCAGGCTTGGCAAGCGATTAGTGATCGACGATCGGTCATACATACACCATGTACCCGGAGATGCCAAGAATATCAAGCAATGTCCGAATTGGACAAATGAACACCTTTCTCGCAGTCACAACTGTTGCTGAGGTCAATTAAGAAGTTCAAAATTTTGAAATTTGGCTCAGATGAAGAGATTCTCGAGGTTATGGCATGTGTGGAAATGAAATAAAGCCACGAACGCTGGCATCTCCAGGCATTTATAAGCATTGCAACATACCCAGTGATTCATAAGTATGATGATCAGGCATTCGATGATATGAGTAAGGAAAGTGAAAACAAAATTTGATCGTGAAGAAACTGTTATGGCCTGTTCCAAGTCAAGGCATTGTTGGGCAGGCCAAAATAAATGGTGAATTTAGACCCCAGTGAGGGACAGCGAGATGACCAAGGATGAGCCTTGATAAAGGATAATTAAATAAGGCCGTTAATTATCTTCAAAAGGGGTGTTTTAATTAAGCAAAACACCCAATTTTCACTCATGCACTTCCTTCCAGTTCCCTTCGTGTGCATGCAAAGTTTCAGGCTGCTAGGTTTCATGGTTTTGGAGTTATGGAGGTGAAACACACACACTGACTGACTGACTATATGAAATAAATATAAGGGAAAGTGTGTATGTCTGTACTGCATGTCTTTATGTCCGGTAACTACTCTGAGACACTTGGGCCGATCGACACCAAATTTTCAGGGCATCGACAGATTTCCCATTGATGTTATTACTTGGATTATTTCTCCCTTGTGGTGGACCAGTCCCATCACTTTGTCCGGTAACTATTCCGAGACCAATACAAGGACCATATGTAAGTAAGACTTGAAGCTCACATTATGCATGTATGAGCCAAATTAGAATTGTCTCCCTTTCATGAGAAGTCCCATGATCAAACGGAGTACGTGATATTTCAATGCCTATACCATCGAATATAAAAAAATCAAAAAGTCGAATAAATAGCATTTTCGATCCTTTTAGACCTTTTAAGGCCCTTAAGATCCACCCCTTGAACACACCAGACTCCTTAGACCCTTATGAGATTTTATACCCCCTTTCGACACTTTCAACTTTTTTGATAACTCAGACCCCATAGACAACCCATAGAATCTTTATACCCTTTAATACTCTTTGATACTCCTTCGACCCTTTCTATCTTTACACCCCTTAGACCCTCTAGACCTGTTAGTCCCCTTTATAGGCACACCACACGAACATCTATGGAGTCTTCCTGCAATATACAGGCTATACTTTTTTCAGCAAATAATGTGGAAACTCCACCCACTCGGAGGGTGTGTACTCTGCTAGTATGCATATAATACAAGTGCACACGTACAATATGCACATATAGAGAATAAGAAGGTGAAATGAGAGCAATTAAACCCCAGCATCTCTCCACAAAAACAACATTTCTGAGTCTGTTTTTGGCACAGGGTTTTGAGCAAGGTTTCGAGACAGCTGTTAACCACTACATTAGGTCATCTTCCATCTATACTCATGATCTCTTCTGCCCCAAATGACCCCATTCTCAAGCCCTCCCTTTATCCAGGTTATTGTGATTTTCCACCCTCGTCCTCACCTCTTTTCGTTTGTTTGTTGTCGGTTGGTTTGTTCCTTTTCTGTTTCATTCCTGCTTTCCCCTAGCTCTTCTTGTTATATTTTATTCAACTTGTGTGCAGTTTGTTCACCCCCATGCGTCCTCCTCCCCCTCCCCTTGATCTCTCTGCTTTTACTCTGCTGTTGGTGTTTCCCCCTTTACATTTTGTTCCCTTCCGTTCTGCTCAAGCTCTTCGATGAGCGTCGGTCATGCATAGAAAAATAAAAAAATAAACAAAGGGCTCCAGACATCACATGCTAGTCATTATGCCCATCTATGAAAGGTGTTTCGGTTAGGGTCTTTAAAAGGCAAACAGAAAGTGAGCACATTATAAGTTGCATCCTTGATATAAACAATATATTCAGCTGCAGTTATTATCATTCCATGAGGGAAGGCAGTGAAACGGAGTTTGCAGAAATGGAAGAAACGTTGACTTTCAAATGTGGATGAGAATCTTGAGGGATTGCCCTTTATCTATCACCTCGCATGGCACCTAGAGAGATGGTCAAATGTTGTGGACGTGCTGAACCGTGCGGCTGATCGATGGTGCACAGTGCATGCAAAAGGAATGGAGGAGAGGGGGAGTACTCCCCTTATATTCCATGGGTGCCTTATTAGTCCTGATAATTTAGCAGACGATTTTGTGCTTGGACTGCAATTGCAACTTAAGATAACTCTTGACACCTTGAAAGCTGAAAGAGTGATCTTTCTGACAAACAAACGTGGGGAGTTCAAAAAGGTATGTGAGCATTATACTCATGATAATGTAAGACATACCAACATTAAAAAAAAAAATTGAAAACAGTCTAGGCTCATTATTTTCTCACTAATTGGAGATATCGATTTGTAGATTCAAAAACAAAAATTTGGCGTTGCTTGGCCAATTGAGTATCTGCATCGTAGAAGCTTTTGAGCGCTCGACATGCCCTGCGATAAATGATATGCTACAAAATGCTGCACCCACGTCTATCTGTGATATCATTACAAGGAAGGCAATTTGTAACATCTGAAAGGTTTATGCTTTTTATCTTGTTTCATGTTTAAGTTTTTGAAACCACTCAACTAACTTATTTTTCAAACTAGTGTATGTACGAGTGACCCACATATTTTCTTTTAACTAACACAGACATCGCTGCTCGTGTAAAAGAAGTATCTTGGAGTAAAGTAGTACTCTACATGTAGGGATGGCACGGGAAAGGAATGGCTGCCCCATGAAATGTGTACACTGAAAAAGCTGCTACAGAGTGAAGTCAGACGTCTTTAAAAGCCATACCTTTTATTATATATTATAAACAATAGTTACAACTATTTTGTAGATTCAAATCTTGGACATGCTTCTTATACTCCCCCAACAATGGGTGGAAGCCCTCAATGTCAGACATGAGATCAGAGCTATCTCTCTGGACATATCTCGTACGTTTTGACACAATCCGGCATCCTGCCTTACTCTCCAAACTCACTGCCTGTAACATCCAATGCAAACGCCATACATGGTTTCTGACTTCCTCTACTCTCGTATCCAATGTGTGGCACTCAATGGTATTCTTTCATCTCCTCTCCCTGTCAAGGCTAGAGTGCCCCAAGGCAGTATTCTTGGCCCATTCCTATTCCTGATCTTCATCAATGATCTCTCTGACTCTCTGGAAAATCCTCTTTCTCCATTTGCTGATGACTCCAACCTGTACCGTGACATCCCTCATCCTTCAGACAGTCAGGCTACAGCCTCTTCCCTCTCTACAGACCTTGAAACAATCACAAGCTAATGAAACACCTGGAATATGTCTTTTAGTCCTGACAAATCTCACATTCTCACTATCTTTGTCCAAAAGCACCATCTTGCAAGCCCTTCTATCTACTTTCTCAACAATCCTTTTGAGGAAATTCAATCATTCAAACTCCTGGGTCTCAGTAGTAGCCAGGATACTGAGACATTTCAAAGTTGGCCACCAACTGGGCATCCTCCATCATACAATGTTCTTCCTTGGCACACCTGAACTCCTATTCACCTACAAGACCTCCATCCGCAGCTTGATGGAGTACTGCTCTCCCCTCTAGGCTGGCTCCCCTGCTGCACATCTTGCTCAGATTGATGCTGTGGAAACCAAGGCCTTCAAGATTATTAGAATCTCCCGTGATGAAGCTGAGTCTATGGGCCTCACACTTCGCCATTGCAGACAGGTTGGTTGTCTCTCTGTCTTCTACCTCCTCCTTTCTGGTTTTGCTCCTGTGCTTTGTCCCCCGCCCCAGGTTTCTGCAGGGCTCACATGATCCAATGATCCACCATTAACCCCCTTCTGGTGAAACGACGTAATTCCAGGATCCCTGCTCATCTCCACTCATTTGTTCCTCTTTTCTCCCACCTGTGGAACAAACTTCCACATCCTCTTCAATAATGTTCTTCCCTTCACATCTTCAACACAACCGTTCACCACCATCTCAGATCATCCCTAATCCAAAACCATGATCTTTCCTACTCTCGTTAACCTCACCCAAATCCCAACTCCTTTCAATTTTTCACTTTATCCTCCTTGGAATTTCCGTATGTATCCATCTTGCTCACCCCATACATCCTCCGTATCCATCTTGTCCACCCCATGCATACGTGTTTTGCATCCTGTTTTTGTCTGTTACGTCATGATCCGTTCAGTGAACGAGCTCTTCCACAAGCCCTGGCTATGTATACAAAAAAAAAAAACAATAACGAACAGCTTAGCTTCTAGATCAAAGAAGAACCATAAAATTGTCTGCAAGCGAGCTTCACTTAACCAGCTGGTTTAAGTCGACAATACAATATAATATTTATGTAGAAATTCTCCTGAGATGACCAACTCAGTTTTCTGAAGGCTGTAATCCAAAACTCAAACACTGGTGCCTTCAGCCAGATTTAAGCACAACCTCTGCAGCATCAGTCCAGTGTGTTTACCACTACACCACCATACCAGCAACTGTGTCTGCAACTATAGTTGTGAACATAATATTGTGTTACAGAATCCCATCTCTTCTTTACGTGAAACATATGTGCTGATGGATGTGTGATATACAGCATGTACAAGTAGCATCTATAATAATAGATATCAGTGTGTCAGTCAGTCAGTGTGTCAGTGTGGCTCCCCCATAACTTCAAAACCATGAAACCTAGAGGCCTGAAACTTTGTTTGCATACTAAGGGAACTCCAAGGGAGTGCATGAGTGAAAATTGGGTGTTTCGGTTCATTATTTAAACAACCCTTTTGAAGATAATTAACGACCTTTTAAAATTATATCCTTCATCAGGCGATCCTCGGTCACCTCGCCCTCTGGGGTCTTAAGGCGTTTCCTGATTTAATTATCCATTACACAAGGCTCATCCTTGGTCACCTCGCTGGGGTCTTAATTCGCCATTTTTTTTGGCCTGCTCACCAATGCCTTGACTTGGAACAGGCCACAATCGTTTCTTAATGATAAAGTATTTTTTTTCACTTTCCTCACTCATATCATTGAATGCCTGTTCTTCATAGGTACAAATTGCTGGGTAAATTGCAATGATTATAAACGCTCGGAGGCACCAGCATTCGTGGTTTCATTTCATTTTCGCCCATGCCATAACATCTAAACTCTAGAATCTCTTAACTTGAGCCGAATTTCAAGATTTAAACTCCAGAATTGAACTTGGCAGCAGTTCCGACTGCTAAAAAGGTGTTCATTTGTCTAATTTGGACATTGCTTGACATTCGGGGCATCTCCGGGTGCATGGTGTTTAGATGACCAATCGGTGATCAATAATCGCTTGCCAAGCCAGCCGTTCTTATGAACCATTTGGAGTGCTTGCTTGAGTGCTTAAGCCACTTGGTGAGCTCTCAACAAGCTGTTTGCTTCTTCGTTTCCAAGCTGAATATATAGTATTCACACCGTCACTGAATATAGCGATCAACTTGAACAAAGTTCAGGCGCTACTCACCTGTGTTTGGCCCCCCCAGGCGGTCTTTCGCTTGCTGAAAATGTGCAATTTCATTTCAACGTTTCCTCCTTTTGTACGATATTTCGTTATACGACTCGTCACTTTGACAAAGATCGATAAATATAATAAAATTAAACGTTTCATTTTTAAAAGGTTCTTCAACCATTTTGTTGGAGTGCTTGCATGGAGTACAGTACTCTGCAAGATTCCATCTCTACAAGCTTCTATGGCAATACCATGACGTGGTTCTCTGTGGGGACATCTCAGGAGTTAGGAAGGCAAAATATATTAGATTATCACAATGAGTAAAAATGTTTCAATTGTTCCAAAGCAATGAATTGCCACATCACGGCAGGATAGCCTAGAGGTACACATGCTCGCTCTAAGCTGCTAAGCTGCCTTGCCGGAGTTCAAATCCCAACCCAGTTATAAACTATCATCCCAGTGTTTCACAGGCAGGGTGATTCATCAATTTGTGTGCCTTCTCTCAGATAAATGTTAACCTGGACATCACATCTGCCAAATCAATCATTTGTATTTTTATCTCATGATAGTATAAACTGCTCAATGATTTTAAGGATGCATGATAAGATGCATTATTCCAATTTAGTGATAAATTACTTATTTAACGCCTTTCAAAATGGTAACATTTAAACTATCTTTTCATTTGCTTTCGTACCAGTTCCTATTTATTGCTGTGGTGTTTAAACTATTTCATTCACCATAAAGAGGGATTCCTCCAGTGAAAGAAGTGCCTGCATGCCAGCTCAAGATGCAGTTTCAAGAAGCTAATCAACCAGGAAGCCACCATTACCGGTAGGAAAGAAAGTGGAACAGGCAGCAGGGGATCCATTTTAATTGGCCCACCTTGTTATGCAGCTTCTCCACTATAACATTATGCCTTGGAAACCAATTACCAGGAAGCATGTGGCATCACATTACTGTGGTCAACACACGTCTTAAGACGCTATCATCAATCTCTTTTTCATATATCCCAGTTAATTGCACCCTTTAGCACCAAAAGTGGCAGAGAGCTGTTGTCCAAAAACACCATATGCTCTTCTCTTCTGTTACACCCTTCCACTATTTATAGTTTGGATAATGCTGAGCTGCCACATTGATATTGTGACAATGTCATGCTGCCAAAGCTAAACATCCACTGTGCCTCCCATTTGTTTGAAACTGCTGAAATCGAGAAAGTATACTATGCTGTGATTCTTTTTTTTTTTAACGATCGACTAATTGATCATTTTGTCACAGCGAAGCATTTTGATGGGAGCACAAGGAAAAAGGTAAATTGAACCAATCATTCTATAGTGGTACAGCATCGATTCTCAAAAACTTCTTCTGAACGATAACTTCCCAACACCTTATGAAAACATTACAGAAAGAAATACATTTTGTAAATGTTCCACATTTACAGTCTTGTCCTAAGAACTGGATTCCAACTGTA
Source organism: Eptatretus burgeri (assembly GCF_056783735.1). Classification (NCBI taxonomy): domain Eukaryota; kingdom Metazoa; phylum Chordata; class Myxini; order Myxiniformes; family Myxinidae; genus Eptatretus; species Eptatretus burgeri. The sequence continues at coordinate 46,560,684 of NC_140975.1, read as the reverse complement.
TCCTTCCGATGGTCTGCAGTATATGCCTGGTGTTGGCTCAATGGTTCGGGTGATGGGCTTGGGATCCTCTGATCCTGAGTTCAAACACCACTCGTCATCCTTCTGAGGTCGGCAAAATGAGTGCCAGCATGCTGGTATACTGTGTCGAAGTGGCGACCTGTCCAGGATGGTGTGCAATGGCCAAGGAGTCTGCTTTGGCAGTACTACCGCTTTGCACAGAGTATGGTCCCAATGGATGGATGGATGGTCTGCAGTATGGTACTGGATAAGCCTTTACTGGCATCTGTTCTGAAGAGTTTATATGTGAATTATATATGGATGTCGGAACACCCGATGTGTCTGATAATAAACCTGTACACTAAACAAGAAGCTACAGTAAGAACAGTGTATGGAGAGACAGAATGGTTTGGAAATGGAAAAAGGTTCAATCTGTATTGTGAGTACATCATGAGGAAATTAAACTTGGATGAGATAAAGGCTGGAGTCAGGATTAGTGGAAGACGTATGAACATCTGAAGGTATGCTGATGATGCCACTCTGTTCACAGAAAGTAAAGAGGACTTGAAGAATCTGCCGCAAACAGTGAAAAAGAAAAGTGAAAAGTCATCTTCCTGAGTTCTTAGATTGAAGTGAGTGGAAAATGTGGAGGAGAGATTAATATTCGGTTCGTATTGGGGAGATATGCCTGGTGTTGGCTGAATGGTTAGGGTGGTGAGCATGGGATCCTCGGATCCTGATTTCAAATCCTGCTTTGCTGTGGAATTAATACCAGGTGGGGTTGACTCTGCCTGTCATCCTTTCGGCGTCGGCAAAAAATGAGTGCCAGCTTGCTGGTATCCTGTGTGAGAGTGGCGACCCATCCAGGATAGTGTCCAATAACAAAGGAGACTGCTTAGGCAGCACCAATGCTCAGCACCAACGCACAGAGTATGGTCCCAATGGAATGGAATTGGGGAGATCAGACATGTCAGGATTGACAAAGATCTTGAAAGATAAAGATGTGATGAAACAAACGAAGAGGAGGCTGGTGAAGACTGGGATTTCCAGTTGCAATGTATGGATGTGAGTTATGGACAGTAAATACTGTAAAAAAAAAAATGCAGAAGATTGAAAGTTTGGAAATGTAGTTTTGGAGACGAATATTAAACATTCCATTGATATGACTGCAAGAAGAACAAACAAATTGGTCCGTGACAAAATTAGACCACCAAGGACATTACAAACATTGATGCTAAAACAGAAACTGTGCAGAAAACGAAAGTAAATCAACTATGCTAGGTGAGGTTGGGGCAGAAGAGGAAGACGTAGACCTTGTATGACCCGGATGGAAGGGGTACAGGCTGCCACCAAGCTGTCTCTCTACCGGAGCTTTGAAAAGCAGTGCAGGATGGGGATGTTTGGAGAAATCTGATCAGGAATGTCACCAGAAGTTGGACACGATTTGACTGAACTAGATAATTATGGAGAATATATTGTAAGAATTAGTAATTGTTTGATTAAATAACGTGATGGACCTCGCTTCCTCAAAAACAGTTGCCTTGTATGATAAAAGTGCCCAATTGTGTCTAATTGAGGGAGAAATGAATATAATTAAAAGTATCGAGGTTTTTAGGGCAGTGTCGACGCCAAAACAAGGCCTTCGTTGGTTTTTAAAAAAAAATTAAGATTGAGGTGAGACAATGAGAGGAAGAAAACTCGATGTTTTGTGTGATGCAGCAAAGGCCGCCAGGTGCTTCAGTACAATGAGATCATCTGGCTTGGAAGGGGCCCTCTTGGACAGGGCACAGACAAGTTCTTTGTTTTTCCTTTGATGTTTTAATTTCAAAAGCTAACCTGCCAGTGGAAATTGAAGGAAAGCCATAAATGCAATTTATGTGGGGGCAAAAGGACAATTAATGATCATGTATTGTGTGCATGCTCAGTGAGATCAGTGTGGAGATGTTACACTTTTCACCATCATAGGATTTTGGAAGTCCGATGGATTCTCTTGTATGTCCTGTAGCAAAACAGAAGAGAATGTGGTCAAACTCTCGAAGGTTTTTTTGTGAAAGAATAAGAGAAACTTGGACGAAGTCTGGCCTGGGGCCTGGAGGGTGGAAGGTGTAGAAGCTGATTTAAAATCTCGGATGGTTTTTCTACCAGATATTGCTACAGCCAATCTTCCACTGATCAGTTGATAACATTGAACTCCAGAAAAAAGCAAGATAATTATGGTCAAGTTAACCCTATAAAAGGTGCAATATTGCACTATCCTTCCTCTATAAGTCTAGAGCAAGTGCAAGTTCAGTGATGTATTGTAATATGTTACCTATGACCCTCAGTTGGTGTTACAAGACCTCCGAAGTGATTCTACTGGGTGGATGAAGTACAGACATTATGGAGAAAATGGCCTCTGTTTTTCCATGGACAGGACTTTAAAATCATTACATTTTGCATCAACGACTTCACCTTACTACTTGTGGTACCCCAAAACCTCCCTGTGTCACAGTCTTAATCTGCCTGACTTAAATGCTTTGATGGTGCCAAGTATCACAGATTACCTGTGAAACTCGGTGTTCTCATTTATTGAGGCCTCACAGGTGTGCAACAGATTGTCACAGATGTTTTCTTGCTGAACCAATTGAAATCAAGCTCCTTCAATTCCTCATGGGAAGGCAAGTGGTGACTTTTAAACCAGGAAATGACGATCTGATCTTGTAGTAATATGATTTATGAGACTATGAGCAAGACTAAATTGTCAAATTGGAAGGAGAATGTGATGAGGGTAATGAGGGGCTGGGAAGTGGGGGTGGAGATACATGTGAAGGAAGCAATGAAGGACACAGCAACATATGAAGGAAAGCAAGGAAACATGGAGACTGTGAAATTTCAGCCTCAGTGGACGAGTCAATTCAATTTTATCAAAGCCTCAAAACTAGGGAGACCAGTATGCTTCATGTCCAGCTTGTTCTCAGGACATTGAAGCATCAGCGACTTGACGATGCACTTCAAAAAGCGAAGAGGTATACAACCCTGCCGATGCACTTCAAAACAGAACTTCACATCGACAAACACAAAAAGGGAAATGGAACTATAACATTGTTCATAAAGAAAGTGCAACCAAGCATCAGGGAAGCGGTCACAGATGTATAAATTATGTTCTGCAAGTTCATACCTGAGCAAACCCTGCCTGCAAATGTAGCGAACCAATTCACAGAACTTGTGCCCATCCTGCTTCTGGACACTAAGATAACACAGCAGTTCTAGTGTCAAAAACAAACAAACAACTAAGCTGACACAATTTTGAAGAAGAGGATCGTCACCAAAGCTACTGAGATGTTGAGAGAGGGGTTCAGAAATGGACCACACTTCATCATGACCAAGGAGTCTAACGATCATTCAGGTGAGAAATTATCCATTTTGGTGAGTATTTGTAAATGATGGTGCTGCCAGCAGAATGTTGGACATGGTCGTTTGTGATATTGTAACCAGTGAAACCTTCTTCAATGTGCTGAACAAAACTTTGAGGTAAGAAAAAAAAATTGTTACTGTTGTAGCTTCATGTTGTCCTTTACATCAGCATCTTAATATATTAACGAGAAAGCATCTCAAAATGCAAAGTCGGTCCTGATTTCTGGTCCTGGTCCACGTCTGATTTCTACTCAAACTAAACTTGACGAAAACGATAGTTAACCAGAGAGTTGGTATCAAAGCCACCTAATGCTCGCCTGTTTATACATTTATCGTTTTTAAAAGACTAGTCTAATAATTTTTTATAAAGCATTGCAGTGAAGTCTGATCCAAATAATTTTAAAGCAGTATATGTATTTGTATATTGTAATCAGTAAAAAATAGTGTGGTAGATAAAAACATTAGAACGGAAAAAACTTTAACGTTGATGTGCTACAAAAAAGTTAAGTTCAAAACAGGTCAAAAATTTTAAAAACTTGAAATTATTTTTTAATTTCAACTTCATTACATCAATAATATACCCCAAAGGAACTTCCATGCCAAATATCAGCATCCGAGTACACATATTAAATGAATGGCAAGCTTCTAAATAACTTGCACCAAAAACTTTAACGTTGATGTGCTGCAAAAAAGTTAAGTTCAAAACAGGTCAAAATTTTTTAAAATTTGAAATTATTTTTTAATTTCAACTTCACTACACCAATAGTACACCCCAAAGGAACCTCCATGCCAAATGTCAGCATCTTAGTACACATATTAAATGAATGGCAAGCTTCTAAATAACTTGCACAAAAAACTTTAACATTTTCACGCTGACGCTGATGCTCACGCTCATGCCGGGGGTATCGCTATAGCTCTCTGTTCTTCGAACAGGCGAGCTAAAAACAATTGTACATTTTATTAATTTGTGTTCCCCATATTCTCATAATAGAGGTTTGTTGAAGATTTAATGACAAAAGCTCAAATGTTAAAATTGTGGCCTGGACAGACACACTGAAGCTCAATGGTAAATAAATAAATAAACAGGGAAGTGATGAAGTTAATCAAGGCTAATAAGGGCTATTTATAGTTACTATGACTTTGCTATTTCACATTTTGATCCAATTTTTTTCTTCTCCATATTCTCATAATAGAGGTTTATTGAAAAGTTGATGACAAAAGCTCAAATGGTAAAAGAAAAAAGTTATGGCTTTGGTCGTTCGTGAGATCCCAAAGGTTTTGTTTCAACGTCTCACAGTTGTGAGCCCACAAGACTTAAAATGTATGTTGCTTCAGGAATGATGTAGCTTTTGAAACAAAGAAACTGCACTATGAGGCTCTACCTGCAGAATAGGAACAGCAATATTATTCTGTAGAGATTTACACAGTAGAAGTTGGATGCAAAGTTTTGTTTGACGCACAATGATTAGACTTCTGAAGGATGTTGGAAATATAATCGCTGCGGCCTATTGGTAGAGATATCACAAGGAAGTGAAAGAGCTGGAAGAAATGTCAACTAGAGCATCAGCTTGCACATGTGAAATACATATATATATATATATATATATATATATATATATATATATATATATATATATATATATGTAAGAGCGAGTTGCTTTCCTGTCACATGTGTGTGTCACTGTCTTTTTTGTTTCTTACATAATTCCATACCGCTGGGACAAGTGCCCCAAAATTTGCTGTACCACATTATTGAAACATGCTCTCCTCAACATCACAGTTAAGAAAACAAAATGCAATTCTGAATCAAATTGATGTTAAAACAAGAAATAACGGCACTTTTGGTTATCAAGCATTGAGGAGAGAGCTTGTGATTGGGGAGGGCTTGGCTTATGCCCCGAGCCTTTCACTTCGCATTTGAGGGTGTCTTATTTGTCGGGATTCAAACCAATGGCATTTAAGTATTTATATCCCTATGCACCATGAAAATGAGTATACCAAGGTCCACAGTTGCCACTGGAGTAAACTGAGTGTAAGTTGTCATCGCATGATCCTGTAGAACCTCGAACAAGGAATGAGGCCATTTGGCCCATCATTGCTGTGGTGCATGACTGGTTAATTTTTGCTACAGCTTTATACATTAATCTTCTTTATGGTTTACTAAAATCGAAATAACCTGATAATCGTATTTCCCACGAGCCGTTATTTTGTCTGACTTGATATTCCCCAACTCTGAGAGCTACAGAGGCAAATTTGATTGGCTAAGATAGCATAAAACGCTTTAATATTTTGTCCAAGTACTGCTAAATTGGAGGGTTTTGGAAGTGCCAACAAGGCAATTTGTGTTCTCCAGTGTTCAAGTATATAAACAAATTGAAATAAAATAAAGATTTTAAACTTTGTTGAAAAAAAGCTTTTTTATTTTTGGAAGTTTACTGCTATTGATGCGTATTTTACATCGCCTTATTTAACACGTCACATTCGTTTATTTGTGCCTGTTGTTTGTGTCCTTTATGATGTCCATAAAAATGGTTAGTTTCCTGTTTGGAATGATTTTCAATTTTGTTTGACTGCCAGGCAGACAGATAGCCAATTTCAATTGCAGTACCTTACTCATCTGTGCGCATGCACACTTGGGACAAGATTGCATACAATTTGCCAAATTCAGAGCCAAAGTATTGCTGAACTGCAGGTTCGTGTTCCAGTTCATGTTCTACAGTATTCAAAAGATAAAATTCAATTGAAATTAAGTTGTTCCTCAATCATACACTGATGTCTGTTGACAGACAGAGTGAAGCAATTGCCTAACCCTGCTTTGCGCTTTTCACGCAGGGTAATTACACTGGTTTACAAAAAAAAAAATTATGAGGCAAGCATGTGAATAGGTGTTTCTGACTAATTATGATATGCTGAATTCAAATTTCTAAACAGTTTTGCTCTATCACCTCTAGTTTTATTGCTTTCACATATCCCATTTATTTTTATTATAATGCATATATTTATAATATAATGTGTTTATTTCATATATTCAAATGGCATATTACAGAACGAAACAAAACATAGACACAGAACACTGACAGAACTAAATATTACTATTACTTGGATATAAGCATATATACACATCATAGTACTACAGACAGTCAGAAGTGAGTTTTTTTGGAGGATCTGATCATTATCACGACGTCTGAACGTTATAAGAGAATTGATCCTCCAGATACGAACAATGTCGTTATAAATAAGTTCAACCTCTGCCGCTGATTCTTTCCGAAAGGCAACTGCAATTCGTTGCCTAGAAGACGCACTTGATCAAAAGTAATGATAGATTGGTGGGCAGAAGTTAATCAAGGCTGGATATGAAACTTGGTAAAAGGCTTGGGGTTGTACAGGTATGGGAAGATAAGTATATTTCGCAAATTTCTTGTCTTCATCTTGTTGCATATTTCAGTTCTACAAGGGAATGTGTTGCAGGTTTTGATGAAATTATGTTTAAATTACATCCGCCACCGAAGGTGGAAGGAGGTTATGTTTTCACCCCTGTCTGTCTGTCTGTTTCTTACTTGGAGGAAACATTTTTTTTGACAAGTATGTTGCTTTGTAGCATTTGTCCATTTATCTTTCTGTCTATCTGTTTATGTGTTTGTCACACGATTTTTGGCCAGTTTTCAAGCAATCGTTCTGAAATTTTTTGTGTGTGTAGGTGACTGGCAAAGGACAACGACGCTTAATTTTGGTGAACATTCGAATCCGGATCTGAGAATTTTTCAAGTGATTCTTCACCATTGAGAGACGTGGCGGAAAACTATAGATGGCACAATATCTCAAAACGTTATGGATGGATTCGGACGACACATGGTAGACAGGCCGCGTGTGTGACAAGGACCAATTAATTCAATTTAGGTGAAGTTCCAAATCCGGATTCCGATCCGAGAATTTTTTCAAGTGATTCCTCAACATTGACAGATTGGGCAAAAAACGATATATAGTACAATATCTCAAAAGGTTATGGACGGATTCCACAGAAAGTTTTTTGTCAGTTTGGGTGTGTGATAAGGACGAATTGATTACATTTTAGTGAAGATCCGAATCCGGATCTGGATACGAGAATTATTTAATGGCTAACTGATTCTTCACCATTGAGGCTAAAAACGACATTGCATGATATCTCAAACAGCTATGGACGGATTCGGATGAAACTTGTTGGACATGTTGGTTGTGTAACAAGGACCAATTAATTTGATTTTGGTTAAGATCCAAATCTGGATTCGGATCCGAGAATTTCTCCAAGTGATTAATAGCCTGGTGTCGGCTTAGCGGTTAGGGTGGTAGCTTGGGATCCTAGGGTCCTGAGTTCAAGCCCTGTGGGCCGCTGAATTAACACCAGGTGGGGTTGACTCAGCCTGTCATCCTTCCAAGGTCGGTGAAATGAGTACCAGAATAACAGCCGAAAGGCTGCACACGAAGGGAAGGGGTGTCGACAGATTTATTAAATCTGGTATTGGTGTGGTGCAGGCATGATGGGCCGAATGGCCTCCTCCTGTGCAAAATTTCCTTGTAAACCTTGTAACCCTTGTAATTATTCACCATTGAGAGATGGGGCCAAAAATGATGTATAGCATGATACTGCATTTCAAAACTGTATTGGGCCTCATATATTCTACTGGATCAGGATCTCGTTTGTGGTGATAATTTTTACTTCTGGTAGGTGTGCCCCACAAAACGCCACAATAAGTTATCCACAGGGTGAATCATAAGTCCCAGGACATGGTTTTAGTTGCTTATAGTCTGTCCCGCTACGCTGATTCATGAAAATTTCATGTAGATTTTTGCCAAAGTATTTAAATTTAGTCTTTAGGGCTAACAAATTACAAAAAAACAATGTTTGGCTTTTTTTTTAGATGCCATCTTGGATTAATGGCAGCCATTTTGAATTTTTTTCAAGAATCATTTGTCACGGTCCTTTCCCTACAGAGACCGGATAGCATCCATTCGCTCGTCGAACGTAACCGGTGTGTTTTCCCTCCAACGGAAGCAGGACCAAAACGGGTGGGGCTGAGAGAGAGTGGACGAGAGTTTTAGTACACGGCCTCACGTGCATGACACTCTCGCTGTTGTTTTTCTTGTTTGCTTTATTTAGAGTGTTAATAAAGTTATTATACACTCGATGTGCAAGTGTCTTCGCCAAACATTAATTATAATTGGCTGTTTTAGGCCATTACAGAGTCACTAAACTGATAAAATTGGATGTTTTAGTTGTCAAATCAATGCATGGTACCCCTTGTTATGTAAAGTATTATTTTGTTATATGAAGCTGCTAATTTTTATTTACAATGAAAAAAAAATTTCAGAATGTGGAAACAGAACTATCTGAAAGCCAGCCACACAAGTGGAGGAAAGGAAAGACAGCAGTGTCCATAGCAAACTGAATGGTGCACTTGATAACTTGTCAAACGCCTGTTAGACTCAGATTAACGTTGGAGCACACCAGTTACACCAGTTACGTTCGACAGGATAAACTGATATCCAAGACCACCAAACTTGATATCCACAAACTCAGAGACATTTGATTCCAAAAACATCAAATATTCCATATACATTGGGCCAGGATGTACATGCAGCAAGTCAGTCACCTGCAACAATTCCTTTGGAGCACATGTCAGTGCATATGGGATTTGTATCTTGCTTCGCTTGAGATGTGCATACGACCGATTTGACTACGCGGTGCATATCCCAGAATATATTGCACATGTGTATAGCTTGCAGCAAACACATCCAGCCATTTGGCAGGAGTTTGAAAGTGGAGGATTTACAGTGCAAACAAATGTCACAGCATTCACAGCAATCGGTGCTGATCAGGCTCAGGAGCATATTAATAGGCTCATAAAGGTGATGGAGGCGTTTGCTGTACAACCAATAATTATTGTAATCCAGCAGCCCTACTGAGATATTGTCTCAGCACTACAGAGTTAACACAACTGTCTGCCAAGACAGAACATATCCTAGGCTTGGAACACTCTTCGAGAAATCGGCACCATGATCTATATAGTGGAAAACGTGCATGACAGGAACAACAAGTACAAAAACTGAAAGACGTCCTGTACAAATCCAATCCATTCAAGGTTGGAGAGGTGAAGGATGGCACAGAGATGATGTTAGTACATCTCACAAAGGAAGTAATCATACCAAAAGATGTGCAGGAGAATCTACTCAACACTGCAACCCAAGGTGAATCTGCTTACAAGGATTTTGTGGAATAGAGACACTTTGGTGAGCAAAACCTGTGGGATAAAACGATTAAGTAGCTTCGCACGCAGCCTGTGGCTGCTGGTTGCAGCATTGCTGGGAGTGTGACTGACACGCTGAGGATTGGAGCTTCACAGGCGGGCCAATTGCATCACAAAGTTCTGCCTACATACCGAGCATCACATCGACACTTGAACTCATAAATAATATTGCTAAGTTTTGAGGCAGGCAGAACATCCTTCTGAACTGCAGCAATCAGACGTTGAGAGGTGAAAATCACTCTTGGACCAACGGCCAGATACGTGTTTGAGACATATTTTGATTTGTTCCACATATCTTTGGGACATTTTCCCTTTCCCAGGAATCTTGGTACATATCGGGCACTTTTCAGGACCCATCTTCCGTTTATCTAGAGCAGTGAGGAATTTGTGCATAAACCTCCTGATGATATATTCAGGATATCCATTCTCACTGAGGATGCCGGAAATCTTGTCCATCTCCGTATGAAGCTTGGAGTTGAAAAATATCCTCTTAGTTCGACTCACTGATAAATTGATCAAACCATTCTTGTATCTTGTTGAACTAAAAGAGTCCCATCGATATACTGGCCGGTGAAAGTGGGCTTTCTATAGATGGACGTAGTAAACAATGATGCAGATCTCTCTACGAGAACGTCCAGAAAGGGTTCCCATTGTGTGCTGCCTTTTTGGCTACCGGTTGCATCATTGGTTCGGGACACAGCTATGCCACTAATGCAGTGCCCCTATTACCAGTACACTGGCACTCATTTCGCCGACCTCGGAAGGATGACACGCTGGGTCGACCCCCTGATGTTAATTCAATGGCAAACGGAGATCGAACTCAGGACCCTAGGATCCCAGAAAGGGTAAGCAACCATAATGTTCCAATTCCGTCGTGAACTTGAGGACAGGATCAAGAGAATTCAATTAATTCTGGAAGCGGTCACAGACTTCACGAGATTCTAATGAAAAGCTTTGTGGTTTTCTTTTTACTCTGTTTTATGGTAATGTCCTTCAAATGTCTCTGTTTATGTCGATATTGAAATTCCAAATCCTTGCCAAAAAATCACCTTCAGCCAAACGTCAGGCTTGACCAGCCAGTTCGTGAAAGATTCCATGATCCTGAGTTCAAATCCCACTCGGCTGTTGAATTAATACTAGGTGGGGTTGACTCTGCCTGTCATCCTTCTGAGGTCGGCAAAATGAGTACCAGCTTGCTGGTATCCTGTGCCGGAGTGGCGACCCGTCCAGGATTGTGCCCAATCGCCAAGGAGACTGCTTTTGCAGCACCAACACTGCACAGAGTTTGGTCTGAATGGATGGGTAGTGGTGGTAGTAGTAGTTGTGGTGGTAGTAGTATCAAGAAAGTTGTTTCTTATGTATTTCATGGAATAAGAAAATTCCAAACTTTCAATCACTCCTCCCTCCCCCAACCCCGTCCAGCACAATCATCTCAACGAAGATGGAATTTGAATTGTATGTATGGAAACACATTTGATGCACTATTAAAAGTTTAACTGGACACCTCTCACCAATGTTCGCCTCCGACATGGTTACATCAGAACGAGATGATTCGTCACACGGTCAGTCATGGATTGTTTAACCCCAAGATGGGGCCATTAAAAATTACATGCGAAAATTTTTTTTTGCCTCCTCTGTCCACATATTATTATATTTTTGGGGGTCCCTCATCATGAGTAACACACGACCCAAACAAAGCCATTGTAAATGTGACGCAACAAACCCGGACAGTGTATGATCGATGGAGGCGTACAGGCCTGATGTTTTAGGCCCACCAGAAAACCAAGATCATGGCTATATTATTTCATCTGGGTGCTATGGTGGGTGGAGTCAAGCGACAAATGTGGGTGGGGGTCCAGAGGGAGGGGTGGGGTGGGAGGAATGTGTGGGGTGTGAATTTGGGGGTAGGAGGAGCCAAGGAGGAAGGGTAAGGGGTGGGGTGGGGGAGGTGTGGTAGAAGGAGGTGGGAAGAGGGAGGGGAGAGGGATGGGGTGAGAGTTCAGAGAGAGGGGTGGAAAGAGTGAGGGGAAGGGTGGGGTTGGATCTAGAGGGAAGAGGTGGGGTGGAAGGGGTGGGGTGAGAGTCCAGAGAGAGGGGGTGGGGTAGTGAGGGATGAGACAGGGGAAGCGGTGAGGAGGGGCCCTGGAGGGAGGGGGGGGGGGGTGAGACTCCGGAGGGAGGAGGCTTGGGATGGGATGAGGGAGGGGAGAGGTGGGTGGGATTCTGGAAGGAGGGGTGGGTTAGTGTGGGACAAGGCAGGGAAAGCAGTGAGGTGGTGGTCTGGAGGGAGTGGGGAAGGGGTGGGTTTGAGGTTCCAAAGGAAAGGGGTATGGGAAGGGGTGGGCTGGGAATGCTGAGAAGGGATTGGGTGGTAGGAGACAGAGGAAGAGGTGATAGGGGGTGGGGTTGGGAGGAGGCAGAGGATGAAGTGGGATGAGGAAGGGGGGCGGGTGGGAGGAGGAATCTGGCATTACCTGGCAACACCGGGTACCTTTGCTCATCTACAATAATGTGTGTGTGTGTGTGTGTGTGTGTGTGTGTGTGTGTGTGTGTGTGTGTGTGTGTGTGTGTGTGTGTGTGTGTGTGTGTGTGTGTGTGTGTGTGTGTGTGTGTGAGACCGCTGTTTCTTGACAACCACACTGGTCCGATCTAATTGAAACTTGCCAGGTATATTGCTGGGGACCTGAGGATGTGCCTTTTCAAGGTTTGATATTAATCGGAGAAGTGCTTCCCAAATTATGGCGATTTATTTAGCAACCAATAACAGGACACGTTGCTGCGTGGGCGTGGCCGATGGGGAAGAGAACCTCAGCCGCGTTCCCCATTACGGGTTACAACGTACGGACTTCCGGATGGTGATGACTTAGTGTATTCCAATAATTTCTCGATTTCTTATGCGCATTTATAGATAAACACAATGCCCCAATCCAGTCGTCGTTTACGAGAGCGAAGGAACAGCCTGTGTGGTTGTTTGAAAGAGATTTTAAAAAAAATTTTTGCACATACGTTTTTTTCTTTTTTTCTTTTTCTTTTCTCTTCTCTTTGTGTTTTTCCTTGCGATGACATTGCGAAAAGGCAAAATACGTTGGCGTTAATTGAATAATTGGCCATTAAAACTAAATTGCGAATAATCGTAACTGCGATATGCGAACTTCCGGACAGCGAAGACTTAACTTCCGGACTTCCGGATAGTGATGACTTACTGTATTCTTTCTCGATTTATCAACTTACTGTATTCTTTCTTTCTCGATTCCTGTACTTTCTCGAGCCGTTTCCTCAGCAATGTTGTTTATGAAGAGGTGCTAACGAGATAAAGGTGTGTACATAGAGACAATTTTTATTATTATTTGTTTATTGAAGAAAAATTGTTCCGAAAATAATTTATCAAAAAAAGTGCACAACTTTTTTTTGTTTCCAATTGTCAAAACGGTGTGGCCTTTGGAAGTGTTAAGGAATTCAGCTCGACTCAACATGCTTGCCAACGAAATACATCTCAATTTGGTGGTATGCTTTGTAAACTATTTTTTAAAACTATTTTCAAAATAAAACAATTCGAACATGGAATACCTAATGACACTGTACTTTCAGGTCTCCTACAAATGCTGCACAAATGCTCCCCTTTCGCCTCACCGTGACGAAGGAGTGGCAATGGTCAATGGCAGCGAATGTCATGGCAAGCAAAGACAGGGAGGTAAACTTGATTTTAATTTGGATTTTAATTAACTCTGTGTGTGTAAGTATCACAGCAGTTGTTACTTCAATGCAAGCGATAATTCGTGGAATGCATGTGAACATTCCGTACGGGCACGCACCACTTCCGGATAGTGATGACTTACTGTATTCTAATAATTTCTCGATTTCTTATGTGCATTTCTAGCAAAACACAATGCCCCAACCCAGTCGCCGTTTACGAGAGCAAAGGAACGGCCTGTGTGGTTGTTTGAAAGGTTTTTTTTTTGTATGTATGGCCACGCACGTACGGGCACGCGAGAGTGAAGGAACGGCCTGTGTTGTTGTTTCTGGCAAGCGGTTTGAAAGTTTTTTGTTTTTTTTGCATGTACGGCCACACACGTACGGGCATGCACTAGTAATTTATGAAGCTCCTTCTAACCACTCACTCACTCACTCACTCACTCACTGATATTAAAGATCGGTACCTTCCAGATGACGTAGAAAGCTGAAATTTTGCGTGCCGATGGACATTGTAGCCAGTACAGCAGAAAAATACAATCACAGAATCATCAGACAACAAACATCCATAATTGAAAACATAAATAAATGAAAAAAGAAATAAAATGTAGGTCAACGACTCGAGACAATGGGGAAGCATGGAAACTTTGTGTGCCAACAGACATCGAAACCAACACATCGGGAAAAAAAATCACAGAATCGTCGGAAAGCATCCGTAAATGAAAAAATGAATACTGTAAATGAAAATAATTTTAAAGTAGGTGAAGTGGTGGGCGTGGTGTGGGAGTGGTGGGCGTGGTGTGGGAGATGGGCGTGGTGTGGGAGTGGTGGGCGTGGTGTGGGAGATGGGCGTGGTGTGGGAGTGGTGGGCATGGTGTGGGAGTGGTGGGCGTGGTTTGGTAGTGGTGGGTGTGGTGTGGGAGTTATGGGCGTGGTGTGGGAGTGGTGGGCGTGGTGTGGGAGTGGTGGGCGTGGTGTGGGAGTGATGGGCGTGGTGTGGGAGTGGTGGGTGTGGTGACCCTGCTCTGTTCTCCGTTGGGAAATCCCCAGAGTTTGGAAGGCGAAATAAATTCGACGATTAGAATGAGTAAATCGAACTGCGAGCTCAAGAGACAATTTTAAAATGTTTTCAGCGGCTACAAAGCAATGCATCCCCTGATCCCCACTCAATAGCAGGATGGCTGAGAGGTATGCACACTCTCCTTAAGCTGTCATGCCTGTGTTTGAATGCTGACCCAGCTATAAACTGTCATTCTGGTGTTTCACAGGCAGGATGATTAATCAATGTGTGTGTGTGTGTGTGTGTGTGTGTGTGTGTGTGTGTGTGTGTGTGTGTGTGTGTGTGTGTGTGTGTGTGTGTGTGTGTGTGTGTGTGTGTGTGTGTGTGTGTGTGTGTCGTCCTCAGATGGACATGAAACTGGGCGTCACATCTTCCAGAATTAGTTGGTGGACATTGAAGACTCCTTCGATGTGTACTTCTCGAAGAGTAGGGGAGCTATCTCCGGTATTCTGGCCAAATTCAAAAGTCTTGGTCTAATCTATGGGGGCACTGCATCAGCAGCACTGCCACACCCTCAGTCACTGATGCTCCTCGCAGCCTTGTGCTGCACAGGAAAAAAAATTAGATGACCAGACCCCCCTATGTATTGTCGTTTATTGTAATAATATTTTAATTCATTTACTGAAAGATTTCCAGTGAACTTAAAAAATTTAAAACCAAGCGATCTTGATCCATACACCTACGTAGTTGTACACCTACTCTACATAGTTGTACACCTACGTAGTTGTACACCTATATAGTTGTACACCTACGTAGTTGTACACCTATGTAGTTGTACACCTACGTAGTTGTACACCTACGTAGTTGTACACCTACGTAGTTGTACACCTACGTAGTTGTACACCTACATAGTTGTACACCTATATTTTGAATATCTCTTTCACACGATCAACTATATGATGTGGGCTGTTCTTGAGTTGGAACACCAAACAATTTGCAGTACACGTTCTGGTCCTTGATGGAAAAACATTCAACATTGTCTCCCCAAAAGCATTTCAATAATATGTTCAGTTTTGTTGATATTTCTGTTGATTATTTTGCAGCTTGATAAGTAAAATGTTTGTCTCTAAATATGTGTTTAATTGTGGTCGGCCAATACATTTACATGATATTCTGGGAGACACTGGGTAACTTTGTGGGAGGAGGGAGGGGAATGGGTGGATTGGGTGGGAGGAAGCAGGTGAAGGGGTGGGAGGATGGAGGGGAATGGGTGGGGTGGGAGTCCTGAGGGAGGGGTTGGGTGGGAGGCGGAGGTGGGAGGAGAAGGGATGTGAGGAGGGACTTGGCGTTGCCTGGCAACGCCGGTTACCTTTGCAAGTTGTAAATCATCGTAGCTTGTGGTACGAGGCGGTCGAAATGGTCACAATCGAAGCACCTGTTTCCCAAGGTGTGTGCACTTTCCGCGCTTCCATGAGCTTCGGCTGCTCCCTGCTGGCATTGGGTCTGATATAAATCGATTTTCCCACCTCGTACCTATTAAGAAAACTCCCAAAAGCTTAAACGCCGCCCACTCGACATTCAGCCTCGATCCGATGCACGTTGGCTTCTCCTCGGCACGCCCGTACGAGTGTGTACGTAGCACAAGCTTCCTTCGGTCTGTGTCTCTGCTGGGAGGTAAGTGCTGACGGAGCAGAACATGCGAGAAGGGGAAAATGAAACACTCAAACCGCCCGAGACCTCCTCCTCATGGGGATGCCTTTGTTTTTTTGGAGCCTGGACCGTGATTGACAATTAATAGGACTGAGATGGAACCGTTTGTTATTCTTCTGCTGTCATAACAGGTAGTTTTGACCATTAACGAAGAATACTCATTCGCCACAATTTGCAAGTGGAAATTAATTAAACAAATACTTTCTCCGTCACTTCTTTGGATGTTCAGGATATTAATTCTTTTCATCAGGGTTCAGGTTAAGATCGGTCCAAACGACCATCTTAATATTTATTATATCTTAATATTTATTTCTGGTCCAAACGACAATCTTAATATTTATTATATCTTAATATTTATTTTTGGTCCAAACGACCATCTTAATATTTATTATATCTTAATATTTATTTCTGGTCCAAACGACAATCTTAATATTTATTATATCTTAATATTTATTTATGGTCCAAACGACCATCTTAATATTTATTATATCTTAATATTTATTTCTGGTCCAAACGACAATCTTAATATTTATTATATCTTAATATTTATTTATGGTCCAAACGACCATCTTAATATTTATTATATCTTAATATTTATTTCTGGTCCAAACGACAATCTTAATATTTATTATATCTTAATATTTATTTTTGGTCCAAACGACCATCTTAATATTTATTATATCTTAATATTTATTTATGGTCCAAACGACCATCTTAATATTTTTTATATCTTAATATTTATTTATGGTCCAAACGACCATCTTAATATTTATTATATCTTAATATTTATTTATGGTCCAAACGACCATCTTAATATTTATTATATCTTAATATTTATTTATGGTCCACACGATCATCTTAATATTTATTATATTTTAATATTATTTATGGTTCAAACGACCATTGTTGTTGTTCGTCTTTCGGCTGCTCCCGTTAGGGGTCGCCACAGCGGATCATCCGTTATGATCCGCATACTGATTTGGCAGAGGTTTTACGCCGGATGCCCTTCCTGACGCAACCCTGGCCGCCTCTTACGACACAGGGATATGGATTGCGTTTCGCCATGATTCCGGGCTGCCCTACACCCTCTCATAACGCGGCCCAGTGCAGAGCACCCGTCCTCAAGCGATCCTCCAACCCAAGCCTCCGAGTATCCGGATTACAGGCGCACGCCACTACGCCCGGTTATGGTTCAAACGACCATCTTAATATTTATTATATTTTAATATTTATTTATGGTCCAGGGGACCATCTTAATATTTATTATATCTTAATATTTATTTATGGTATTTATTTATTGGTCAGGTTATCGACCATCTAAATATTTATTATATACACACAGTGTCTAGCTGAGATTTATTAATGGTTGTAGTATGTTGTGAAAAAAATTCATCTGGAAATAAAAACCTTGTAAGTCTTTCTACCTTATACACACCTAATTAAGTAACTCGGGTTTGGATTCACAAAATGCTAATTGCAGACAAGGGATGTAAAAGAGCAATTTTCATGTAATATTGAAGGGGAGGAGGAGGAGGAGGAGGAGGTGGAAGAGTTGGAGGAGGAGGGGAGGAGGAGGAGGAGGTGGAAGAGGAAGAAGAGGAGGAGGCTGGGTGGTTCATTCAAAGTTCATGGAATGAGGATTGATTCGTACATCTTTAACCCTCAAGTGAAGCAAAAAACGGGGTGAATTAATTGGTTCATTTTGTCTCTGTCTGTCTGTCTTTGGACGTCAGTTTATGATCAAGCCAGGTATTGGCTTAACAGTTAAGGTGGCTGGCTTAATATCTTAGGGTCTTCAGTTCGAGCCCGTCATGCCTTTAAATAACACCAGGAGTGTTGACAGCCTGTCATTCTTCCGAGGTCAGTAAAATGATTACCAGCTTAATGGTTGCAGGGGCACTGCATCAGCGGCACAGCCTTACTCCCAGCAATGATGTAACCAGCAGACACAGGCTGCAACGTAATAATTTGTTTATGATCAAGGAACAACTTGAGTTCAGTTCACTGTGATATTTTGAACACGAATCGGAACACAAACCTGCAGTTTAACAGTACTTTGACTCTGAAATTGGTAAATTGTACAGAATCTCATCCTAATCATGCTTCAATAAGGTTGTTGTTTTTGACTCTGCCTGTCTGGCAGTCAAACAAAATTGAAAATCATTCCAAACAGGAAACTTACTGTTTTTCGGGACATCATAAAGGACACAAACAACTGGCACGAGTGATTAATTTAACGTGTTCGATAAAGTGGTGCCAAAGACGGTGCATCAAATCAATGGTGGTAAATTTCCAAAAGAAGCTTTTTTTCTAAAACCTTTCAAAACATTTATTTTATTTCAACTGAATTATATTGTTAAAATTGTGGGGGTAGATGGAAGAATTTGATAGGGAATATACATTGTGTAGAGTTGCTTGGTCCGTGGACGTGGAGAAGGCATCTCGATGTGATTCAGTAGGGAACCTGTGAGGTTAAGCGTTACGTGTCACCACACGAAGGGGTGGTGTTCTGTTAATTTGCTAGGGTTTAATATGTAATCTTCCCCAATATGTAATCGCCCCTCTGTGACTTTTCCCGATGTCTCTATAATCAAAACTATGAGGAGGAACATGCAGGCGTGCCGAGCAGGAAGAAGCCCCGCCTTCCAAGATTTCGTGCGAGCAGGCCACACCCCGGAGGCAGAGGATATAGGTGTGATCAAGAGGAAGGTTGGCTTGCATGTTGTGGGAGGCTTCCTGCTACATAGGACGAGAGATCGGTAGAGCACACACACAAGGTCAGTGTGAGGAACGTATGAGGCAGAGTTGAATCGGAAGAGAATCAGAGGAGGGATTTCTGGGCTTGTTCATGTTTGGAGAGCTGTGATCAGAGCGGAGGCACAAGGCACATTGTTTGGAGAGGCGAGAGCGGAGGGTGAGCGCATGCCGAGGAGGACGACATGGCCATTGAATTTGTGTAGAGGTGATTTGGCTTGCATTGTGAAGCAAGATGCTGGCCTTTGGCTCTTGGTTGAGTCATGAGAAATGGACCCCAAGCCTTGTGTATGTCAAAAGCAGCAGCACTGGGGATCTGAGCCTGTGTTGAGTGCCGCTCGCTGAGTGCCTGGCTTACGTTTGTCCTGCTATGAGAGAAGTGAAGGCACCATTTGCGCGTGTCTGCATGTGTGAATAGACCATTTCTCGGCCAAGCTAAGCACAAGAATATTTGAAAGGAAGTTTTCTTTTTATTTTGTTTCCCTGTTGTCCGTATTTGAGTCTGTGTGAGAGGCACCTCAACTCCAGGATTTGTTTACTTTATTATTATTATCATTACCTTTTGAGTTATTGACCTTTGTAAATATTTGTTTATGTTCATTAAATGTGTTCATTTTAAGAAACTGTATTTGTGTATTTGTTGTGGGGTTCGAGGATAAAACCCCTGTGCATCCGTTTCATTCTCTCTCTCTCTCTCTCTCTCTCTCTCTCTCTCTCTCTCTCTCTCTCTCTCTCTCTCTCTCTCTCTCTCTCTCTCTCTCTCTCTCTCTCTCTCTCTCTCTCTCTCTCTCTCTCTCTCTCTCTCTCTCTCTCTCTCTCTCTCTCTCTCTCTCTCTCTCTTCCTCTCTCTCTCTCTCTCTCTCTCTCTCTCTCTCTCTCTCTCTCTCTCTCTCTCTCTCTCTTTCTCTCTCTTTCTCTCTCTTTCTCTCTCTTTCCCTCTCTTTCCCTCTCTTTCCCTCTCTTTTCCTCTCTTTTCCTCTCTTTTCCTCTCTTTTCCTCTCTTTTCCTCTCTTTTCCTCTCTTTTCCTCTCTTTTCCTCTCTTTTCCTCTCTTTTCCTCTCTTTTCCTCTTTTCCTCTCTTTTCCTCTCTTTTCCTCTCTTTTCCTCTCTTTTCCTCTCTTTTCCTCTCTTTTCCTCTCTTTTCCTCTCTTTTCCTCTCTTTTCCTCTCTTTCCTCTCTTTTCCTCTCTCTCTCTTTTCCTCTCTTTTCCTCTCTTTTCCTCTCTTTTCCTCTCTTTTCCTCTCTTTTCCTCTCTTTTCCTCTCTTTTCCTCTCTTTTCCTCTCTTTTCCTCTCTTTTCCTCTCTTTTCCTCTCTTTTCCTCTCTTTTCCTCTCTTTTCCTCTCTTTTCCTCTCTTTTCCTCTCTTTTCCTCTCTTTTCCTCTCTTTTCCTCTCTCTCTGTCTCTCTTTTCCTCTCTCCCTCTTTTCCTCTCTCTCTCTTTTCCTCTCTTTTCCTATCTTTTCCTCTCTTTTCCTCTCTTTTCCTCTCTTTTCCTCTCTTTTCCTCTCTTTTCCTCTCTTTTCCTCTCTTTTCCTCTCTTTTCCTCTCTTTTCCTCTCTTTTCCTCTCTTTTCCTCTCTTTTCCTCTCTTTTCCTCTCTTTTCCTCTCTTTTCCTCTCTTTTCCTCTCTTTTCCTCTCTTTTCCTCTCTTTTCCTCTCTTTTCCTCCTATCTACCCTTACACGGAATGAAACTGATGGTGCTTGTAATGTTAATATAAGTAAGATTGTATAAGCCAGATAGATTGGGGTAAGTCTGCCCTTTGTCCCTTTGCTATTGCATGCACGTCTTTTGCCACACCACACAAATATTGTATGTTCCTGCTGTATGGATGCCCCTATGAATAAACCCCTGTCTTCACTATGCCACATGCTTTTTCTCACTCTCCACCTTATGAATAAACCCATGTCAATTGTTCATCTCAACCTGCTCGTCGTGTCCTTTCCTGTATTGGTCCAGCACAGTCCACATTATTGTTAGACAGGAAATTTTACTCCACTTGAGTTGCTCTCATTAGGCAGTGCATACCCACGGTTCTCGCTCGGCCGTACTTAAATGGATAACTTTCTTCAAGGACAGTCGTGTGGTGCTCGGGTATATAAACGAGTCTCGGCGGTTATATGTGTTTGTGGCCAAACATGTTCCAAGGATCCAAAAGAGTACATCACCTTCTCAATGGAACATATGTGGCAAGACATTAACCTAGCAGACCTGGACACTCACTCAAGAAAAGCCTATGACCTGATGGCATCATTATGGCTGTCTGGGCCATGATTTGTCTGTGATTCCGAACTACCCATCCCAGCGTGTGCTGCCTTTTTGGTTGCTGGTTACATCATTGGTTAGGGTTGCAGCTATGCCACTGCTGCAGTGCCCCTATTACCAGTATACTGGTGCTCATTTCGCCGACCTCAGAAGGATGACAGGCTGAATCAACCCCCTGGTGTTAATTCAGTGGAAAACGGGGCTCGGACTCAGGATCCCAAGGATCCCAAGCCACCACCTTAACTGCTAAGCCAACACTAGGCTATAACAACCCACTAAACCTACTTTGCCTGCTGTACAGTTGTTAACAATCTGGAGTTTCATTGGACATCCATATTAGCTACTAAGCATGAACATTCATGGGAACACAATGTTTCACACGTTTCTCGAAGTGTAAGTCTGCAATCATAGGTGTTGCTTTGTTGATCTACTTCATATGCTTATTCAAGCTAAAGAGGCAGTCAGCCGATCACAACGGTTGACATGACCACCGCCAACTTCCAGTTCATCTCATGGAGGAGGCTACAACGATCATAATTGGCAATGTTCATCGTGAGTCCTATGCCTCGGACATTCACAACCTCACTAATGGCAAGCAAGTGGCCAAATCCAACACCCTGCACAAATTGAATCCTGCCTTAGGCAATGAAGGAATTAAAAGAATCGGTGGTAGACTCGACCGAACAGATCTAAATGACAATGAGCGACATCCAGTCATGCTACCCAAACATCATCATGTTATGACTCTCGTTGTACGTCATTATCATGATCAAGTTAATTAATTATCAAGGTAGACACTTCACAAGTGGTGCTATTTCCTCCAGTGGATATTGGATTGTTGGCGGCAAGTGTCTCATTGATGGGATACTGAGCAAGTGTGCCAGTGATATCGTTCTGATAAAGGCAGATGCTCACAGAAACAGCTGGCCCTGTAGATGTGTAATTAAAACATTGCCCAGCACAGACGGTCGTGTTCGAAAAGTGCAAATTCTCACCATGAAGGATGGCAAACCCCATATCTACATGTGCCCGTAACTGAGGTTCTACTGCTTATACCAGCGGAGGAAGAGTGAATTCCTTCATTGTATTCTATTGATTGTGAATTTCATATTCTCATGTTATTTTCCATGAAGTCCATATCCCTTAACCATAGTCTGGTCCATGAATTTAGTGATGTAATATGTAGTCAGTTTATTTCATTTTTGACAAATATTCAACATTGTTGATCATGTTCAATAACAATATCTAAAAACCAGGTGAGGAGTGTGATGCATCACCAAGTTTGAATTTAAAATGTGCATTCATGTTCCACCCATGTTTTGCCTCATGCATATTTATGCTCCGTCCATGTGTTGCGTCATCTCCACAGTGAGGGGTGCAGGAATTTTCCTCTTCCCTGTCGAGTGGAACGGTGGTTTTGTGAGGAGAAAGCATGGTTTTTACCGTCACACTTGGAGTGTTTTAAAATGACGTGAAAAGTAATTAAAACCTCTCAGTGTTGGTTAGTTGTCTGGAGCATTCTTTCTTCAAAGAATCTGAACACGGAGGCCATTCTCGGATAGCTGCAATCCTATATTAACTGCACAAGATGGTTTTAACTGCACAATTTATAAATAAACTGTGGTTTATAATTGGAAAATTATGGTAATTTCTGTGCTGTATCCACATCCCATCAACTTGATCTATTAATTTGTGTATGTTCTATACATGCTAACCCCATTCTTAACAGTAACCTGTTCAAAATTGATATCCATAATCCTTTTTATAATTGGCTTGCATTCATACACATCACATTATTCTCATCTTTTGGCATAAATTTGGCCAGGTACTGACTTACAATGCAATGAGCAGTAGTCATGAAAGATATTCCGGCAACTTTAATGATTACAACACAATACGCGACTTTCAAAATGATGTATGAATGCTCATGTGTGTGTTTACAGGACATTTAACCTGCCATTACGAGCACAAAATCTGTGATTCAAATTTTCTCTTAAACATAATTTCCAGAAGTTCGATGAAAGAGTGGTACTAAATATATAAACTAACCTATACTAAATATATAAACAACCAAAGTTGTCCAGGTCTTTTTGGAACAACATGTATAATTCACGGACTGGTATTTGTGCGTTTGTTTGGCGTGCTACTCTTCCTACAATTCTGGCCTAATTACATCCAGATTTGCTATATAGAATCAGCATAACCCAATTAATGTAGATGGGGTGTTTTTATCTTTGCTGGTGGTCTTGGTGGTGTGGGGGGAGGAGGGGCAGGGATGGTGGAAGGACGCAAATTCTTGATGTAAATGTACATCGTGTTGCGCCACCGCCAGGTAGGGGAGGGTATTACAAGTCTCCACCACTTTCAGAACAGTGTTCCTGTCCCCACGTTTTCCAGTGCAGTGAAGTGTTTTGAATTATAAGCAGTAGGGATGTTTTTGCTTCATGCACGTAAGCCGGATATATTTTTTCCGGGAGCGATTGAGGTAGCTGTCAGTTGTCACACCACCCAAATGAAAGTATGCGTCAGAAGAACTGTTGCATGCTTGGAGCAAGATCACCGTGGAGTGGATACTCTGCAAGTCAAACTAATTTGGTTACAGGGACATTCATGGTATTCAAATGGGGTTTTCCATTATGCATATGAAAACTTTTGGGTTTTTTTCCAGAAAGTCAAATATACACTTGAGTTTTTAATGTTTGAAGGAATGTGCAACTCGAAAGGACAGAAAATGTGTCTGAGCTTTAAAGTATTATATTATCAGATTACACATCTGTGAATTGAACCAACTTGTGTGGTCATAACTTGATAAATGAGTTGCACAGAGAAGAATATCTAGTTGAACTTTAAATGTGGATATGCGGCTGTGCATGAACATAGTTTGATATGATCTTATTGTGTATACCACAGACAGTGCAATATTTCCAATATATCATTTTTTTAAATCGCATCCGTGTCCAAAGGAAGCGGTTCAGTTTGGCATTTTTAATATGAAATAGGTAGGCAAAGACTTGAGACGAATGAAACCCATATAATTACCCTTTAAGAACCCATTACAAATACCCCATTTGAAATAACCTTCAGAAATACCCTTTAGAATTAATTTTTAAAACCCTTTAGAATTACCCTTTGACACCCATTAGAACCCACGAGCTGTTATTACCATTTAAGACTCTTTCGAATTATCCTTCAGAATCACCATTTAGAATTACTCTTTAAACCCCTTTAGAGTCACCCTTTAGAAATACCCTTCAGAATCACCCTTTAGAATTACCCTTTTACACCCATTGGAATTACCTTTTAAAACTCTTTAGAATTATCCTTCAGAATCACCATTTAGAATTACTCTTTAAACCCCTTCAGAATCACCCTTTAGAAATACCCTTCAGAATCACCCTTTAGAATTACCCTTTTACACCCATTGGAATTACCTTTTAAAACTCTTTAGAATTATCCTTCAGAAATACCCTTCAGAATCACCCTTTAGAATTACCCTTCAGAATCACCGTTTAGAAATACCCTTCAGAATCACCCTTTAGAAATACCCTTCAGAATCACCCTTTAGAATTACCCTTTTACACCCATTGGAATTACCTTTAAAACTCTTCAGAATTATCCTTCAGAAATACCCTTCAGAATCACCCTTTAGAAATACGCTTCAGAATCACCCTTTAGAAATACCCTTCAGAATCACCCTTTAGAAATTGCCTTCAGAATCACCCTTGAGAAATACCCTTTAGAATCACCCTTTAGAAATACCCTTTAGAATCACCCTTTAGAATTGCTCTTTAAAACCCTTTAGAATCACCCTTTAGAATTGCTCTTTAAAACCCTTTAGAATTACCCTTTTACACCCATTAAAACCCACTAGAATTACCTTTTAAAACTCTTTAGAATTATCCTTCAGAAATACCCTTTAGAATCGCCATTTAGAATTACCCTTTTGAATCACCCTTGACAAACACCCTTTAGAATCGCCTTTTAGAATTACCCTTTAGAATCACCCTTGACAAACATCCTTTAGAATCACCCTTTAGAATCACCTTTTAGAAATGCCCTTCAGAATCACCATTTAGAAATACCCTTTCGAATCACCCTTTAGAAATACCCTTCAGAATCACCCTTTAGAAATACCCTTTAGAATCACCCTTTAGAAATACCCTTCAGAATTACCCTTTCGAAATACCCTTTAGAATCACCCTTTAGAATCACCCTTTAGAATCACCCTTTAGAAATACCCTTTATAATCACCCTTTAGAAATACCCTTTAGAATCACCCTTTAGAATCACCCTTCAGAATCACCCTTTAAAATCACCCTTTAGAATCACCCTTTAGAAATACCCTTTATAATCACCCTTTAGAAATACCCTTTAGAATCACCCTTTAGAATCACCCTTTAGAATCACCCTTTAGAATCACCCTTTAGAATCACCCTTTAGAAATACCCTTCAGAATCACCCTTTAGAAATACCCTTTAGAATCACCCTTTAGAAACATCCTTTAGAATCACCCTTTAGAATCACCCTTTAGAATCACCCTTTAGAATCACCCTTTAAAAAACATCCTTTAGAATCACCCTTTTGAATCACCCTTTAGAATCACCTTTAAGAAATACCGTTCAGAATCACACTTTAGAAATACCCTTCAGAATCACCCTTTAGAATCACCCTTTTGAATCACCCTTTAGAATCACCTTTAAGAAATACCCTTCAGAATCACACTTTAGAAATACCCTTTAGAATCACCCTTTAGAAATACCCTTCAGAATCACCCTTCAGAAATACCCTTTAGAATCACCCTTTGGAATCATCCTTTATAATCACCCTTTAGAAATACCCTTCAGAATCACCCTTTAGAATCACCCTTCAGAATCACCCTTTAGAATCACCCTTTAGAATCACCCTTTAGAAATACCCTTTATAATCACCCTTTAGAAATACCCTTTAGAATCACCCTTCAGAATCACCCTTTAGAAATACCCTTTAGAATCACCCTTCAGAAATACCCTTCAGAATCACCCTTTAGAAATACCCTTTAGAATCACCCTTTAGAAATACCCTTCAGAATCACCCTTTAGAAATACCCTTTAGAATCACCCTTGAGAAACAGCCTTTAGAATCACCTTTTAGAAATACCCTTCAGAATCACCCTTGAGAAATACCCTTTAGAATCACCCTTGAGAAATACCCTTTATAATCACCCTTTAGAAATACCCTTTAGAATCACCCTTTAGAAATACCCTTCAGAATCACCCTTTAGAAACATCCTTTAGAATCACCCTTTAGAATCACCCTTTAGAATCACCCTTTAGAATCACCCTTTAAAAAAACATCCTTTAGAATCACCCTTTTGAATCACCCTTTAGAATCACCTTTAAGAAATACCCTTCAGAATCACACTTTAGAAATACCCTTCAGAATCACCCTTTAGAATCACCCTTTTGAATCACCCTTTAGAATCACCTTTAAGAAATACCCTTCAGAATCACACTTTAGAAATACCCTTTAGAATCACCCTTTAGAAATACCCTTCAGAATCACCTTTTAGAAATACCCTTTAGAATCACCCTTTAGAAACATCCTTTATAATCACCCTTTAGAAATACCCTTTAGAATCACCCTTTAGAATCACCCTTCAGAATCACCCTTTAGAATCACCCTTTAGAATCACCCTTTAGAAATACCCTTTATAATCACCCTTTAGAAATACCCTTTAGAATCACCCTTTAGAATCACCCTTCAGAATCACCCTTTAGAAATACCCTTTAGAATCACCCTTCAGAAATACCCTTCAGAATCACCCTTTAGAAATACCCTTTAGAATCACCCTTTAGAAACATCCTTTAGAATCACCCTTTAGAATCACCCTTTTGAATCACCCTTTAGAATCACCTTAAAGAAATACCCTTCAGAATCACACTTTAGAAATACCCTTCAGAATCACCCTTTAGAAATACCCTTCAGAATCACCCTTTAGAAATACCCTTTAGAATCGCCCTTTAGAAATACCCTTCAGAATCACCCTTTAGAAATACCCTTTAGAATCACCCTTTAGAAATACCCTTTAGAATCACTCTTTCGAAATACCCTTCAGAATCACCCTTTAGAAATACCCTTTAGAATCACCCTTTAAAAATACCCTTTAGAATCACCCTTTAGAAATACCCTTTAGAATCACCCTTTAGAAATACCCTTCAGAATCACCCTTTAGAAATACCCTTTAGAATCACCCTTGAGAAACAGCCTTTAGAATCACCTTTTAGAAATACCCTTCAGAATCACCCTTGAGAAATACCCTTTAGAATCACCCTTGAGAAATACCCTTTATAATCACCCTTTAGAAATACCCTTTAGAATCACCCTTTAGAAATACCCTTCAGAATCACCCTTTAGAAACATCCTTTAGAATCACCCTTTAGAATCACCCTTTTGAATCACCCTTTAGAATCACCTTTAAGAAATACCCTTCAGAATCACACTTTAGAAATACCCTTTAGAATCACCCTTTAGAAATACCCTTCAGAATCACCCTTTAGAAATACCCTTTAGAATCACCCTTTAGAAACATCCTTTATAATCACCCTTTAGAAATACCCTTTAGAATCACCCTTTAGAATCACCCTTCAGAATCACCCTTTAGAATCACCCTTTAGAAATACCCTTTATAATCACCCTTTAGAAATACCCTTTAGAATCACCCTTTAGAATCACCCTTCAGAATCACCCTTTAGAAATACCCTTTAGAATCACCCTTCAGAAATACCCTTCAGAATCACCCTTTAGAAATACCCTTTAGAATCACCCTTTAGAAACATCCTTTAGAATCACCCTTTAGAATCACCCTTTTGAATCACCCTTTAGAAATACCCTTTAGAATCACCCTTTTGAATCACCCTTTAGAAATACCCTTTAGAATCACCCTTTAGAAACATCCTTTAGAATCACCCTTTAGAATCACCCTTTTGAATCACCCTTTAGAATCACCTTAAAGAAATACCCTTCAGAATCACACTTTAGAAATACCCTTCAGAATCACCCTTTAGAAATACCCTTCAGAATCACCCTTTAGAAATACCCTTTAGAATCGCCCTTTAGAAATACCCTTCAGAATCACCCTTTAGAAATACCCTTTAGAATCACCCTTTAGAAATACCCTTTAGAATCACTCTTTCGAAATACCCTTCAGAATCACCCTTTAGAAATACCCTTTAGAATCACCCTTTAAAAATACCCTTTAGAATCACCCTTTAGAAATACCCTTTAGAATCACCCTTTAAAAATACCCTTTAGAAATACCCTTTAGAAATACCCTTTAGAATCACCCTTGAGAAACAGCCTTTAGAATCACCTTTTAGAATCACCTTTTAGAATCACCCTTTAGAATCACCCTTTAGAATCACCCTTTAGAATCACCCTTTAGAAATACCCTTTATAATCACCCTTTAGAATCACCCTTTAGAATCACCCTTTAGAATCACCCTTTAGAATCACCCTTTAGAATCACCCTTTAGAAATACCCTTTATAATCACCCTTTAGAATCACCCTTTAGAATCACCCTTCAGAATCACCCTTTAGAAATACCCTTCAGAATCACCCTTTAGAAACATCCTTTAGAATCACCCTTTTGAATCACCCTTTAGAATCACCTTTAAGAAATACCCTTCAGAATCACACTTTAGAAATACCCTTCAGAATCACCCTTTAGAAATACCCTTTAGAATCACCCTTTAGAAATACCCTTTAGAATCACCCTTTAGAAATACCCTTCAGAATCACCCTTTAGAAATACCCTTTAGAATCACCCTTTAGAAATACCCTTTAGAATCACCCTTTAGAAATACCCTTCAGAAATACCCTTTAGAATCACCCTTTAGAATCACCCTTTAGAATCACCCTTTAGAAATACCCTTTAGAATCACCCTTTAGAAATACCCTTCAGAATCACCCTTTAGAAATACCCTTTAGAATCACCCTTAGAAATACTCTTCAGAATCACCCTTTAGAAATACCCTTTAGAATTACCCTTTAGAAACATCCTTTAGAATCAACCTTGAGAATCACCCTTTAGAAATACCCTTTAGAATTACTCTTTAGAAACATCCTTTAGAATCAACCTTGAGAATCACCCTTTAGAATTAGTCTTTGAAACCCTTTAGAATTACCCTTTACACCCATTAGAACCAACAAGAATGACCTTTTGGAACTCTTTATAATTATCCTTTAGAACTCTGTAGAATTACGAGTGGGCCCGTTGGTCCATTGGACCAAACTTTCATCAGTCTTCAAGGCCTTGTTGTATACCTGCCTGCTGTACTGCTTGAGCATTGGTTTGCCTTTCACCAAACCCAAATGTGGTTGGGCCAGGGTGGAGATTATACGTTCGTTATTATTCTTGCCAAATGATATGACTATTATTATTGTTGTTAATATTATTTGTGTTCATCAATATATGGTTTGCTACAATGTTATTATTTTTGTGACTTCTTTTGTAAATAGAATGCTATGCCGCAGAAGGACTTATTAAGCTGATTACAATATACACATTAACATGTCGTGCATTTAAAACATGGGAATTCTTCTGGGTTCTTCATAGTTAATTGGCCTAATCAAGTCAGGAGATCATGACGATCATTTTGGTGTTTCACATTCCACATCAGAACGCTCCAGTAGAACTTCACAAAAAACATGACACACACACACACACACACACACACACACACACACACACACACACACACACACACACACACACACACACACACACACACACACACACACACACACACACACACACGGTTCTCGGAGCTTTTGCGTTATATGGTTATTTTGGGTCCATGGGGTCTTTTGGGTCCTCGGGGACTTTTGGGTCTTTTGTGTCATTGAGATCTTTTTGGTCCTCTGGGTCTTTTGGGTTTTCGGGGCTTTTGCGTTATATGGGTATTTAGGGTCCTCGGGGTCTTTTGGGCCCTCGGGGTCTTTTGGGTCATCTGGTTTTTAAAGGGTCGTCAAAGGTTGAAGGGGTCTCAGTGGATGAATGGGTCAAAAGGGTCCATTTTTCGTGCGTGCGTTAGAAAGGTTCTTCTTATTCATTTTTTGATGGAAGGATGGACGGATGGATGAAAATAGTAAAATATTGAAGCGGCTTTACCACTTTCAAATGTGAAAATAATACTAAAAATATGATCCGTTTTTGTTTCTCTACCATTTTCATTATTTGTCACCATCTTGGAATGGTTCATCAAACACGAGCTCAGAACACAATGCAGGAGATATTTCACTACCTCAGGTCAAATATTATGCCTAATGTCCAAAAAAAACAAGTGAAAACTTTGACTTGTAGTTCAGCGAAAAACTATTTCGAAAACAATTGCATTTTTGGACGCCATTTTGAATTAACCCAGTTTTTAACACGAAACTGCCACTCTGACATTTGACAGCAGGGTTTTTCATCATCGACAGATGTCACAGGATGACAAAAAAAAAACATCATTAGCCTTTGCTCCTCAAAATGGTCGTGAAAAGTGAAAATTCGGGTCTTGGCCTCATGGACTACTGGCAAGCCTTGTGTCCCTATTTAAAGGTCCATGTACTCCCGAGGCTGGTCGATCATACATGGAGGCCACATTCCAAGATGTACTGCAGCAGGATGGCGAATCTAGTCATGCCATCCCTCAGCCAACAACAACCTACATTCCATGGAGATTCCCCAGCCAAGTATACTAACCAGCCTTGACTCTGCTCAGCTTGTGTTTGATGGGATCAGGTGCATTCCAGCCGACAATGAACTAATTAGGCAATCAGATCACCATTAAAACTGTTGGCAAGCAATATTTTGAAGTGCATGCATGTCATTTAAATTTATTCGCATTAACATTTTTATAATCGGGATCTCTTTTGAGGTTTAAAAATGCACTTTGACCATGATGCAGAAGTCTCCCTTAAATGTGGCATACCATTGGTGTGTGGGATGGGAGGACAGCTTTGGAGTATGTGCACTCACCACAGAGCTGCCATCCTTGGTTCAAATTTCAATCCTGCTATTAAACTGCCAACCCGGTGTTTCGCAGACAGGATGATACATCGATGTGTGCGGTGGACGTTAAACTGGGTGTCCCGTCTTTCTCACAGTGTCTTTCATGAAAAGGAGGTGAGTTCGAGCCGGCATTTTGAACAAGTTACAAATTCCTGCCCCAATGTGCAAGGGGCACCACATCAGCGGCACAGTGGTGCCTCATTAATGATTCAACCAGCGGGTTCAATTCAGAATTGATTTCCAGTCCAATATGTATTCACCAAACAACAAACTTTTTTTTTTAACTTTAGCTTTTTGGAAAGTGTAGTAGAAGGACATCATTTTATGCTTGTGTGTAAATGTGGGGTAAATCGATGATATGGCAAGTGGATGACCCACATTTACAAATACAAACAAGAAAAAGAGCAATCACAGATTGCAGACCCTCGCCATGACTTGTGTCGTTTTGTGTGGTGTATTTTGTGTGGTGTTTGTGTTCTGGTGTGTTACGTAATGACTAAGAGACACAATTCGAACAGCCACTTTATAACTGCTGGCAGTGATGACCCGGTAGCAAGACGTCCCGCTTTGATTTGACACCTGGCCCTGACCCATGATGTTTTTCTTTTATTATTATTCAATTTAATTTAGAATGGAATTACAATAAATTAAATTCAAATCAAATGGAAGACCAAATAGGTACAAGTCCTGCATTGAAGTAATCAGAAGGAACCCAAACAAGCAAAAAGCAAAGATGAAGTCACCAGGTAGAACCTGGATATGATTCACATTTCAGCTGCTACTCCTCTACCCTCAAATCCATCCAGCCACAGCCAAGTGATCCTTATTCCCCCAAAAAAAGAAGAAGAAAAAAAAGAACCCATGTCAAAAAAATTAAATAATTCTGCCTGCCAGACCTTGTGTCTCATCAAGTTGCAATTTAAAACATTTATTCCCCATCAATACTAAATCATAAATATGATGTTTCACATCGATTGATTAAGCGGTTCCAGAGAAAACATTATTTAATATTTTCTCCAATCCAATATGGCTGCCAAACCATGCGACCAATCAATTATTCCTTAACAAACTTGTACACCCATGGCTTGGGGAACATATTATGTGTGAAGTTTCCCCTCAATCTGTCCAGCTGTTCTGGAGAAGAAGATTTTTATAGGTTTCAGCATAAATCCAATATGGCTGCCAAACCATATGACCGATGACATCATTTGTGTGAACATTTTGTTCCTCATGGATCGGCGGTCATATATGTAAAGTTTCGCCTCGATCTGTTCAGCCACTTCAGAGAAGAAGATTTTTGAAGGTTAAAAAAAACAAAACAATATGGCTGATGAATCATGTGACCGATAACATCATCAATTTTTTTTTGCTGTGGACCATTTTATCCCTAGATGACCCTCAAAATTCTTCATCCTGATCGGATGTGGCATTCTACATTTGCAATTATGACGTCATAAAAAAATCACTCATTCCCCATGAGGAGTACTTGATATGTGCCAAGTTTCAAGTCAAATTATGATTCAAATATTCTCCATGAGTAGTCGCTCCGATGGTGAAAATTTTTTCTCAATCCGACAAGTGGTTGCAGAGAAAAACGCAAGTTCTGTGCGGACAAACAAACAAACAGACAAAGAAACGAATGAACTCAAATGCAATACCCTCTCCTCCTGCGAGGGTAAATATCAGCTTGTGCAAGAACGAGTGCTCCGTGAGCTGATTTCACACATCATAAAAGCCGAAGTGGGCTGGATTAATCTTATGGTTATTGTACACAATCCTGGTTCTTTACTGTTGTAGTGGAGGCAGTTGTCTGAGGGTTTCGACAGTTAAATATATTATTAGCCCGTCCACCCGTGGATTGTGAGATGGGTTTTGAAATCGCTTCTGTGTGTCTGTCTGTCCAAGCCATTACCCTTATTTTTGCCATTTGAGCCTTTGTCATCAAATTTTTAACAAACCTTTATTATGTGACTATGGATAACACTAATAATTGGGTCAAAATGTCAAAGGGCAACATCAGAGTGTGCACAAATAGCCCTTACTAGCCCACCTTCGCTACCGTGTTTCTTTATTTTATCCTCTTGCATTTTGAGATGCTTTCGAGGGTACCGTTTAGGCTTTTGTCATCAAATTTTCAACAAACCTTTATTTTTAGAAGATGGAGAAAAATAATTAATAATAGGGTCAAAATGTGAAAGGGCAAAGTCCTAGTAACTATAAATAGCCCTTGTTAGCCCCATGTAGCATAGCTGCACGAGACGGCAGGTTTATTTTTTGCCTTGGAGACAAGTTCCGGGAGTGTGGTTGCTAAGGGAAAAAGCAATAACATGGAGGTCCCTCCCTGTAAACTTCACCCACCTTCATTCACGACCACCTGAATATTCTTCCGCACATCTGCCTCTGACTTACCATCACTGGTCACTGTTCCTCCCAGATACTCAAACCTATTTCCTTCCCCTTTTCCCTATTTTCTGATCTCCTTCCCCTCTAACCTGATATTAATTTCCTTTTTCTGCTGTCCGACCCACATCACCTCAATCTTCTCCATACTCATCCTCAGTCCATGCTTCCACAATGCCTCCTTTCACTTCTGCAGTACCTCCTGCATCTCTGGATTACTCTTTGCCACAACAGCCAGATCATCCGCAAACATTTTCCCCAGAATGCCTTTATATTTAGTCTTCTGTTTATCAGCTC
Organism: Eptatretus burgeri; assembly: GCF_056783735.1. Taxonomy (NCBI): domain Eukaryota; kingdom Metazoa; phylum Chordata; class Myxini; order Myxiniformes; family Myxinidae; genus Eptatretus; species Eptatretus burgeri. The sequence continues at coordinate 46,526,865 of NC_140975.1, read as the reverse complement.
AATCACCATTATCACACATGGCCCTCATCCTCTCCTTGTACTCAGTGAGGACGTTGTCCCTGCACTTCCCCCACCTAATCATCTTGCGACCTCTGCTCTTGATTTCCGTCATTTTTTTTCATGTGAATAACAAACACCACCGGCTTGTGTTGGGTGGTGACATGCTCTCCTGCCACAGCTTTACAATCCTTGATCTTCCACAACTGTCGCTCCTCTACCAACAAATCCAGTTCCATTCTATGTTGTCCATTCCTTTAAGTAATTTTGTTGCTGTCCCACTTCTGAAAGAACGAACCAGCTATGGCCATCCTATTCCTTGCCACCAGCTTCACCAGCTTTCAACCCTCTCTATTCCTCATTCCCCAACCAAATTTACATAAAAATAATGATAATTATAACGGTGAATGATGATAATAGCCTGATGTTGTCATAGTGGTTAAGGTAGCTGGCTTAAGATCGTATGGTTTTTAGTTCGAGCTCCTGTCGTTCTGTTCAGTAACACCTGGTGGGGTTGACTCAGCCTGTCATCCTTCTGAGGTTGGCGAAATGAGTACCAGTGTACTAGGAAGCTTCCTCGAGCCTAAAACGTCCTTCCAATGGATGGTGCGCACGTTGATGTTGATGTTGATGAAGGTGGGCTACCATAGACCCCCATCCCCTCCATGATCCTACCTCATTTTATTTTTTTTATTTATTGATGCCCCCGCGGAAAGAAAAGATGTTAACATTGAAAATTATTATTTGACCTGTTTTTACATGCCCTATCCCATCATAACATTCCAAATGACATTTCTTTTCAACAGTATATAATCATTTCTTGAGGTGCATTCAATCTTTTCACATTGATAGCCCTGCATTTCAGGGGTTTGTTGTTCAAATCTACCCAAGCTTGGCATATTGCCTGAATTTATTGAACAAATCTCGAAATTTTGAATGCAAGAAGAGCTTGTCTTCCAAAATATATCATGGCTTTGTATAGCTTTTCCGGCAAGAAGAAGTTGCAATTCACGATTTATATAAAATTCTTAGCTCATAATACCGTATAATAAATGCCAAAGAATCAATGAATCAAATCATTAGTGTCTGAGATTGAAAAAAACATATTTCAGCTTTGCCAAAGTACCAACAATTATTGAAACCTTCAAACCAACATTCTATTTTCACATCATTCACCATCACTGTCAATGTCATATTCATCTGCAGCAGGGAAATCCTCATCACTTGACTTGTATTCCACTGATTTGAGAGTATCAACCAATTTTGTTTGAAGGACAGCACCTTTGGACAATGGTTCCAATCCATCTCCATTTGTGGTCCAGCCGTGCTGTCAGTACATGGGATGGAGGGACCAGGAAAATGGGCTCTTTTCCATTTTGCCACCTGGTAGAAGCTCTGTTGCTCTGAGGGGCTGAGGACATTTGCATTACCGGTACATTACTCTTTCAGTATGAAGAAGCATGCTTCATCAATGTCTGAGAACCTGGATTTTCCAAGCAAGCCACAGGTGAATAGTTTGAGACCTGCTACTAAGTCATCTGGGAGACCACAAATTTTCCAGACTTGAGAGTTGATTCCTGCATTAACTTGATTGGCTTAATTTTGTTTCCAACTCCCTTGAAGTTCCTCGAGGAATCACAGCCGGTGATAGCATGGAGCCAAAGTATGTGGAGCAATAGTCTTGTGTTGACTGTTTTGCAAGCTGAATCACATTGATTAGCCTTTTATTATTACCCCTCGCAGTTTCAAAGAACAGTTTGACATCTGTCATGTGGGCATCATGAAGTACGATTAAGAAGATGTCACTTCCTGGGCTCTGTATGTGGATGTTCTCGGAGTCTTTGTTCCTTCCAATAAAGGCAGTGGAGGATGACTCTTAAGTCTGTTTCCTCCTGGAATGACTTCAAAGACGTGATTACCTCTGCCATTGAAGGTGGACTAACATAATGTTTTCACACCTGTCTGTCTGTCTGTCTGTCTGTCTATCGGTGAGCAGGATATCTCAAAAAGTTATGGATGGATTCCGACGAAATTTGGTGGACAGGTTTGAAGCATGACAAGGACGAATAGATTTGATTTTGGTGAAGATCCAGATCCGATAATTTTTAAGTCTTTCTTCACCATTGAGTGACAGGACCAATAACGATATACAGGATTGGGTACTTCTGATTGGGTACTTCTGGTTTAGGGTTGTTTTTTTTGCACGTGTATGGTGAAATCTGAGCTTCTCATTTCCACCTCACGAAAGGTGAGTTTCCCAAACCGGATCCGTCATGTTTTATGTTGTTATTCGTCTAAGTGTTGCTGTTGCATTCCGCACAATATTTCATGTTGATTGGAGTGGGATCATTGGAGGACATCTTTGTACCATTGGAGACACTTTGTCTGGTTTGAGACCTTCTGAACACCAGTAGAGAGGATATATCTGGTGCTTGTGAGTCCACAAGGTAAGTTAAAAATCAACTTTTAAAATGGTGATATTTACTATTAATCATGTTTTTGGGGGGTGTTAGGGTTAAAGGTGTTAGGGTTAGGGTTAAAGGTTTGAGTGGGAACTGTGAAGGTTGTTGTAAATATATTTTGTTTGCTTCCAGGCTCTACAAAAAATAAATTAATATATGAGATGATTGCATCTATTACTAAAAGGAGGAGTACACGTTTCCTGGTGCCACCACTTTCTTGTATTAACAGGAAATAATGGGAACTTGACATGTCACGTCCACAGATATTAGTAGTGTTTCCATCTTTCCATGAGTCCGATTTGCATCCAGAAACACAACGATTATGGTGAAGCATTTTGAAATTGTCACCCTTTCGCTTAAATGCTGAAAAGTTTGTTTAAAAAGACTATTTGACTTGAATATTTCACACTAGGAACGGCAGGTAAAAGTACCAGCGCTTGCACAAGTGAATCACTGAAAACACACACACACACACACACACACACACACACACACACACACACACACACACACACACACACCCCATGCACGAGAGTCCTCTTCGCTTTCATACGTCATTTCGAAAGTGCCGTATTGTCGCGGCATTAGGCCAGCTGCGCAATAAATGGATATAGAGCGGACATACAAACACTTGCACCGTTGCTCCATTATATACATGGATTAACAGCAGTGATGTGGGGAAAAAACAAGTTACAAAGGAAAGAGAGACAAAATGGAAAATAAGTGGACAACAGCAAAGCTCAGTGCAAGGTTCAAGAAACTCAGTATTGAGAAGATGATGTTCAAGAAACTCAGTATTGAGAAGATGAGGTTCAAGAAACTCAGTATTGAGAAGATGAGCTTCAAGAAACTCAGTATTGAGAAGATGAGTTTCAAGAAACTCAGTATTGAGAAGATGAGCTTCAAGAAACTCAGTATTGAGAAGATGAGCTTCAAGAAACTCAGTATTGAGAAGATGAGGTTCAAGAAACTCAGTGTTGAGAAGATGAGGTTCAAGAAGTTTAGAATTGAGAAGATGAGGTTCAAGAAACTCAGTGTTGAGAAGATGAGGTTCAAGAAACTCAGTATTGAGAAGATGAGGTTCAAGAAACTCAGTGTTGAGAAGATGAGGTTCAAGAAGTTTAGAATTGAGAAGATGAGGGTCAAGAAACTCAGCCACACCTTCTCCGAGTTGATATACACAACATTTGAATGTGAAAGTTTCATGCAAAGAAATCACTAATATTCATGGAAATAGTGAGTTGGTTTCTTTGCACCGAGAGCTAATGAACTAACCTTTGAACCTTGCAGTTTTTTCTTTGGTTTGTGTGAGATAGCTGTGATGGAATACCAGCTTTTCAGAGGTACATGGGAGGACAGTACTTGTGCATACAGAGGACGATGCTGGATATCCCAGATATGCCAGTATTCTGCTTTTTGACAAATTTCCATCTTTTTGCCTCAACATCAATCGATTTTAAATTTGAATAATGGAGATCGTTTTTGGTTACATCATAACAAGAGACCAATAGCTGTTTAGGGAAATATTTTCGTCAATCGAAAGAAGATAACTTGGATCTTAAATGTAATTTTATTGGAGATTCCACAAACTTATAATTATTTATTTTGTTTGAAATCCCACGGGTATGTTTTTGTGTCCATGATGATGCTCAACGATTCTCTTAATTACCGTCATTACGTTGATCCATGTTGTTTCTGTTGATTTGTGTCGAGTGAAAACTTGCGAGCTTCTCTGGGGCAGCGGCAGTTGAATACACAAGGCCACCTGTACAAAAGCTCGGCTGCTGATGCAGCTTGAGTAGACTACTAATGAAAGATGAGCTGTCAGGACCCAGTGCAAAATCGATCACTTGTTTTACTTTGGATGCCAGAGACCATCATATGGTTGCTGCAAAGGCCACAGGCAACATGCAGATAAACAAATGTGCAAACAGCAGCCATCAATATGGTATGACATTGCTGGAGGAGGAATGCTTGGAGATCTGGAGAGGGTTTAAGGGATTGTTTTGATGTTGAAGTTCAGTGAGTGGTAGGCTAAAGGTTTGGGTTGTTTGGTGGATATGCTGGAGTGGGATCGTTGGAGGACATCTTTGCATAAATATTTGTTGACACCTTCATGTTCAATTTTGGTAAGATCGGTCAATGTATGACGTAAGTATCAGGATTATTAGCCTGGTGTTTGCTTAGCGGCGAGGGTGGCTGGCTTGGGATCTTAGGGAACTGAGTTTGAATTCTGTCAGCCACTGAATTAACACCAGGTGGGGTTGACTCAGCTTGTCATCCTTCCGAGGTTTGTGAAATGATCACCAGTGTACTGGTATAGGAGCACAGCATCATCAGCACAGCCGTGCTCCAACAAAATGATAGCTACCTGGCAGCCAAGCTGCCATATGTCGGAAGAAGAAGAAGAAGAAGAAGATTAGGATTATTGTTGGAAACGACAAGCAAAATCAGCTGGATGAAACTAATGATGTCTAATTCCAACAACAATATATATATATATATATATATATATATATATATATATATATATATATATATATATATATATATATATATATATATATATATATATATATATATATATATATATATATATATATATATATATATATATATGTGTTGGCGCAGTTGGATCCCAAGTTGGATCCAAGACCACTGCGCCAACACCAGGCTATATATATATAGCCTGGTGTTGGCGCAGGGGTTAGGGCAGCGGCTTGGGATCCAAAAGGTCCCGAGTTCAAGCCCCGTTGGGCCACTGAATTAATACACCAGGGGGTTGACTCAGCCTGTCATCCTTCCGAGGTCGGCAAAGTGAGTACCAGTGCACTGGGCCGGTGTATACCCCGGATATAATAGGTGTACCATATCCCTGTGTCGTAAGAGGCGACCAGGGTTGCGTCAGGAAGGGCATCCGGCGTAAAACATGTGCCAAATCACTATGCGGATCATACGGATGATCCGCTGTGGCGACCCTGAACGGGAGCAGCCGAAAGAAGAAGAAGAGAAGATATATATATATATATATATATATATATATATATATATATATATATATATATATATATATATATATATATTGTTGTGGTTGACGAAATTCGCAAACCACCATTCAGGTCCCTTAGGTGAGATATCTCTGTAAGTATATGTGTAGTTAGGCCCAAACCCGTTGTTTAGATGGAATAAATGTCATTCATGCGGGCTGCGACCCTTCAGGATAGCCGTTTTTCTTTTACTATCTTTATTTTGGACCAGCCGCCATTACGACCACCACAACCACCACCAACCACGTCTCAACAGCCATCACACAACAACCACCAACCGCAACGCCGCTTCACAACAACAGCCACGACCCTTGCCGTCACATCTCGCTCTCGCAACCATCGCATCACCGCCATTCCCGCGCCGCTTGTGGGCGCCGATCCTGGACTCGTGCAGGGCGCGCACCGAGCAGCGGGTGCAAAAACACCAGCCTTTCCGAAGAAATCGGATCAAAAACGATTCACGCCCACTTCTGTTCCGTCCTATCAGCGAGCGTGGGGCGATTTGGCCCCGCCTCCAGGTGCGTCGGAGTATAATTGCTATATGCAGATTCGCGGATCAAAAATGATTCACGCCCACTTTTCCTCTGTCCAATGGGGAGCCAGCCAGAGGTGAAGGGTCGAAGGTGAAGGAGCGAAGCCCCGGGGGCTATAAGGGGCCGCGTTCGCTCGCCGAAAAGGAGTAGTCAGTCAAGGAGAGTTGAGAAGAGAAGAGTCAGAGAAAGCAGTTGGACGGAGCTGAGAAGAGTGGAGAGTTGGAGAGGTGGCGGCGGCGAAGGCAGTCGAGAGGGCGCTCGTGTCAGAGTCGGGGAGCTGCGGAGAGGGGAGGCCGGTAACGCGACCGAGGTCGCGGTGGAGACGCTCGTCGCGGGACCCGAGCCAGCGAGATATCCTCATTCCCCCGAGCATCAACAACCCCCTCCTGTTTCCCCCCCGCGCTGAGATAGTGTGAGAAGGGTGCCCCGTTCCCACCCCATTTCCAGGCAGTGCCAGCGAGGCCCGCGGAGTCGGGGCGCCACCGCCATCTTGCGGCTCATCACCAGACGGGTAGGCTCGACGCGGTCTCGGCCCCAGGCCCGTCTGCCCCCTCATCGTTGAGGGTGGTCCCTTTTTCTTTTGCTTTGAGTATATGTGTTGTCGGCGCCGTCTGTGAAGTAAAACTGTATAAGTGTTGCCGTGTGCTCGGTAGTCGGTAGTAGATCTGCATTGTGTTTCTCTTTTACATTTGCTTTTTGTGCAGAATTGTCGTGTCACTTACATTTGCTTTTTGTGCAGAATTGTCGTGTCACTTTTACATTTGCTTTTGGTGTATAATTGTATATGTGTGCTTTCGGTTCGCCGTGGAATAAATGTGCTTTATGTTGAACTGTTTTTCCCGTTTCGCTTCGTCTTTTCCTTTATTGAATCTCCATCTTACTTCACGTAAAGGGTTGGTCGTGGGCTAAATACGCCCGAGAATTAATCGGAACCGTCGAGGCCGACGATAACACCGCTCGGTTATCCCGATAGTACGGAACGGGTCGCTTAAAGTGGCCCGTGTCCGAAGTCGACCTGCGGCGAGGTGCGATCGCCCGGTCTACCCTCCGTGTGGGTACTTAGGTAGGTCGAATTTGGCGAGCAACCCTATCCCACGCGGGGGGCCGATTGGCACGATCGTGGTGAGGCCAAAAGGCCCACCCGTGACTAGTTCCCGGCGTTAGTCCGAGAGGGTCACGACGGGATTGTCCGTCCGGTGGGCGACGTGCCGCGATTCGAGTTACGTGGCCGCTCGCACGCCGGCGGGCGCGAATCCACAACAATATATATATATATATATATATATATATATATATATATATATATATATATATATATATATATGTATATATTGTTGCGGTTCTCGGAACCATATGCATACAACAGATAGGTGTCCCAAGACAGTCATTCCATTATTATACATGTAGATAGTCCCTTTCCTTTTGTTTAGCGGGACAACAAGGGAGTGCATTGCGAAAATCTAATAGCTAGGGATGCTTCAATCATTTTCTCCTTCATTTCGTCCCCACTCTTCTTTTCGACTGATTATTCCTGAGGTAAATCAGCCATGTGTGCCTTCGCTATAAGGTGGGGCCTCATGTAGGCCAGCGCGTGCGGCGCCGCGATGAGAAAACTGCTGCACAGAGATTCTCGTTCCCGGGCGAGCTCTAAACCCGTCGTGTGCGGCGAGTCATGTGTGCTTGGCAGTGCGAGGTTGTCGACTCGAGCTTCCGATGGTATGGGGAGGATTGCCAGTTGCATTAAAGAGGCATGCGAATGAATACCTCTTAAGAGGCTGCACGAATGGTGTTTTTTACAACACAGGAAACACAGACAGCACGACGCCCACGCTGCACGAAACGCGTACGGAGGCCGATAAAGACGACTCCATGCCATGTTGGGTGGGATACGAGAATGTGGAGTAGAAGCGGCTTGTTCCTTTTCTATCTCAATATCCGACACATATTGGTGTTCGCCCCTCGCACACGCTAGCGGAGTCGTGTGAACGCGAGCGCTGGCCACCTGCGTAATGGCGGAACCGTGCGCACTGTATGGAATGTGCATGAAAGCAGACACGTACGCCGCTTCTGAAACGTGCATGGATTTATCCATGGCAATGTACCTTCGGTCCTCACTGGCAGCAGTGGATTCTCCACGGATGGTGAACGTCTTCTCATCTCTACGGCCAGCGAAGCTGTGATCGAGCCGGGGAATGTACAGTACTGGGCACGTTGGCACGTACGGAGCGAGCGCGTTGATCGACGCTGGTTGAACGCCCGAGCAGGCATGCGGGACCCTCGACCGGTCGCCCGGGTGCGGCCCGGGGGTTTTGCAAGACGATTCGCGTGCCAATTTCTGTGTGGGCGATTCGTGTCATGTCATGGGGTCGGAGCGAAATATGTTCACTGTCTGGGATGGCCTTGCCAGAAACGAAGTGAGGTGATTTCTGGCAAAGATGACCGGCCACATGAGGGGTTGGGGCCAATCGGAGCGCCCGATTCAGGTGATGACGTTTCGATTCGGGGTGGCCCCTACCCCTGAGCTGCGAGTCCTATAAAGGCCCGAGCAGTCTCTCTTGCCTCTGCTCCTTCTCCGCCTCTCTCCCGCTCTCGCCTTCGTCGACTGCCACGACCCGCCTCCTGCTGTCGGGACTCCACCTCCTCATCTCTGCCCACACGACGTTGACCCCACCCAGCTACCTGGTCCCGCCTACCACTCCACCTTCGCACTCTGGGCTCCGCCCCTTCTCCACTCAAGTTCCTCCTTCACGAACACAGTCTCTACATGTGCGGCTGGGTCCAGAGACAACTCGCCCACTGTTGGGTACTACACCATGGAGCATCCCCCCCATCCCCCCCCCCGAAGCGTATTGGTGGCGCATCGGTCGTGCTATCGGGCGCAAAGGTACCGAGATCATAGCCTTAACTCCCCTCCCTTCCTGGTTGCAAAACTTTCTCTTCATCGTGTGTGTGTGTGTGTGTGTGTGTGTGTGTGTGTGTGTGTGTGTGTGTGTGTGTGTGTGTGTGTGTGTGTGTGTGTGTGTGTGTGTGTGTGTGTGTGTGTGTGCTGGCGCTTGTCTGCATAAGTAAGACCGCAGAAGATCGTTATTGTCATTATTGCTATTATTTTCATGTTAAGTCTGCTCTGTGCCCCCCTTTTGTAAGTTGACTGTAAATAAATCATTATTAGGAATGTTCCCAGCTCGTTTTTGTCTTTTCTTCCATTGATCCAGCATGGTCCGAATCCTACTTTAGCCAGAACTTTATTCCCAACGATCCATTCCTTTAGCCAGTACGTCCTTGGCAGTGTCGCTCGGCTGCATCCGATCCGGAAAAGTGATCCGATCGGGTGGAGTGATCCGGTTCAGACAAGGCGTACCGAGGGCGTGTTCCCCGGTAATTAAATCACGTGATTAATTAGGTAACCCATAGACGGGAGGACCCTCGGTCACGCGATTGAGTTATTGATGTCCACGGTCGTTTAAGCGACCCACCGCGTCACGGAATTATCCGTGTGCGACGGCCTACAATTCCGGGGAGTCTGGTGGGAACCGACATAGCATCCTCCACCTGGTGGTCTTCTCACCCAACCCCCGGCCCGCAACAATATATAATAGACATAAATATACACAAATGCACATTTATAATGAGCAAGAAACTGTGACTCTCAGGCACCAACAAATGCATTACTTCCACGACCTGTTTGAACACCCACATTTTCTGGTTTTTGTTAAATATTTTATTTATTGCTTTAGAGTTTCCTGTTTTCGTGTACAGGTTAATCATGCATCTTCATGATAAGTTGATTATCTTACTGTCAAGGGCTAAATTGATCCATGATTTTCATTTCCCATTAAATATTCGAGAACTCCCTTTTTATTTTTTCTTCTAAATAATCTGGAACCATTTTTATTTACAATGAATAACTTGTCTTGCTGATGAAAGCTCGTGTCGAACTCAATGCGATTATTGCAAATAATTTTTTTATGATTTTCAATTTTCAATGATTATAGTCCAGCAGCCAACTAGCTTAACCTGGAAGTGGAGTATATACAATGTTTTTGGGTTGATTTGGGTCACTGAGTCCATAAATAATAAGAATCCGCTTGATGACACCCTGTCACCTTTGGGCATTTTTCTAATTTGCATAAAACCAAGATGGCCACCGTCAAACCTCTTGGGAGACCGGTTTCATGTCACCACTGTGGTGAATTGAAGGTCGTGACGTGCGATCACATGTTGCACGGCTCGAGCACGGAATAGATAAAGCTAAGGTTCCGCTCGGTCGGGGGGATTGTCCCAGGGGCATTGTCGTTTATGGCGGTGGTTCACTTGGTGCTCGTTGAATGGTAAGAATTGAGAGTATATCGGACTCCGGGCTTATACTGATTTATTTTGCAGTGATTAGTTGCACGTGTATACCTTACTGCTTATGTACTCCTTGCTGCGCCTGTATTCCCTGATGTGCCCGTAGAAGCGGCTTCAATCAAATGGAATAAAGCCTACACTCTGAAGGTTCTTCTCTCGTTTTCATTTCAATTTATTCCATTTGGTTTTCTCGGCTCTCTCAACCAACGATGGACAAGATCTACAAACCAGAGAGGTTCGACGCAGACCCAAACGCGACTGACTCAGAAATGAAATGGTCGCATTGGTTCCGTTCCTTCTCACACTATCTGACCATCATTGAAGAGGGAGCCGACAAATTGGCCGCACTTGTAAACCATGTCTCGCCCAGCGTATTCAGGCTCTTCTCGGAGTGTGACACCTACGAAGCAGCGATCGACGTGCTGCAGGCGCTCTACGTGAAGCGCAAGAACGAGGTATACATACGACATCTTCTCAACACACGCAAGCAAGCAGCCGGGGAGACAATCGATCAGTTCCTGCAAGCTCTGAAACAGTTGGGAAAAGACAGCAGCTTCCGGGCCGTAAACGCCGAGGAACACCGAAATGAAGCGACCCGGGAGGCATTTATCCAAGGACTCAGATCAGCCCACATACGGCAACGCTTACTAGAGAAAGCGCAACCCACTCTTGAAAAGGTAGTCGACCAGGCTCGAGCGATGGATACGGCTCAGCAGCAATCTGAGTCATTTGGGACACCGATGCTGCTAATGAACGCCGCTACGGTGGAAACTCAAGGAACCCCACAGACACAGACACAGCCTGACACAGGGGATGTCAGAGAGAGGAGTGCCAGATGGTGGTGACAAGAAAGGGCATTATGCCAGGGTATGTAAATCTACTCTAAGGAGAAATAAACCCACTTCTGCGGCTCTCTACTCACAAAAGAAACTAACTGCAGCCTCACCGGGGAATCTATCCAAGGCTATCATCAACGTACGAATTAACGGGCATATGGCTGAGGCTCTGATTGATACCGGTAGCTCTGAAAGTTTCGTCAACAGCTCGCTAGTGAAGGGCAGGAAATGGAAGATCCACCCGACAGACAATACGGTATGCATGGCCGCCACATCACTACAGTCCCGCGTACGAGGGTACTGCAATGTTGAATTGGACGTAAAAGGGTACACACATCGGGATGTAAGGGTACTGGTGCTTCGTGATTTATGCGCAGACGTAATTCTGGGTCATAATGTCCTCAAGCAGCACACGAGCGTCGAAATACCCTTTGGAGGAAGCAAACCTCGTCTAATTTTAAATGCTTTGACCACCGCAGAGGTAACGTCCCCCCAGCTGTTTGCTAACTTGTCGCCGGTCTGTAAACCGATAGCGATCAAATCGCGGCGATATACCACTGCTGATAATGAACTTCATCACTTCAGAGACCAAGCGATTACTGGAAGAAGGAATTATAGAACCGAGCGATTCGCCATGGCGCGCACAGGTGTTGGTCACCGCCAATCAGAATCATAAGAAACGAATGGTTGTCGATTCTTCCCAAACGGTCAATCGTTTCACCCAACTCGATGCCTACCCTTTGCCGCGCATAGACGAGATGGTCGAACGCGTGGCCAATTATAAGATATTCAGCACCATCGATTTGCGAAGCGCCTATCATCAAATTCCCATCCGAGAGGAAGACAAACCTTACACCGCATTCCAGGCAGGTAGACGCCTCTACCAATTCAGGAGGATTCCGTTCGGTGTCACGAATGGAGTAGCTTGCTTCCAACGAGTTATGGACGACATCATCTCAGATGAAAACCTCAAAGACACTTTTGTTTACGTGGACAATGTCACAGTGTGCGGTAGGGATCAGGGGGAACATGATATGAATCTGGACAGATTCTTGAGCATTGCTAGAAAATATAATCTGACCCTCAACTACGAGAAATGCGTATTCTCGGCAAGGTCAATTGACCTTCTCGGCTACACAATAGCCGACAGCACGATTAAGCAGGTCCTGAACAATTGCGCCCACTTCGTGAGCTACCCCCACCTCAGGACCTGCAGACAATGCGCCGGGTGATCGGCATGTTCGCTTACTATGCAAGATGGATTTCCCAATACTCCGAAAAAATACATCCCCTAGTGCATTGCAAAAACTTCCCACCAGATGCCGCTGTTGTAAAAGCTTTCCACAGCCTCAAAGATGATATCAGTAATTCCGTGGTATTATCGATCGATAGCTCGGTGCCCTTCGTGGTGGAAACAGATGCTTCTGATCACGCGATAGCTGCGACGCTTAATCAGTCTGGGTGACCCGTCGCGTTCTTCTCGAGAACTCTCTCTGGAAGCGAGCAGAGACACTCGGCAATAGAGAAGGAAGCGTACGCCATTGTCGAAGCCCTACGTAAATGGAGACACTATTTACTGGGAAACCATTTCACGCTCGTCACGGACCAACGATCCGTGGCATTCATGTTTGATGGGAAAAATAACGGGAAAATTAAGAAGGAAAAAATTATGAGATGGCGGATAGACCTAGCCTGCTATAGTTACGACATAGTTTACCGGCCCGGGAGGGAAAACCCTGCTGCAGACACCTTCTCTCGGGTCTACTGTTCGGCGACAATCAGTCGGGCTTTGCAAGACCTCCATGTGTCTCTGTGCCACCCGGGGGTAACCAGAATGGCACATTTCGTGCGCAGACAAAACCTTCCCTATTCTATTGAAGATATTAAACAAATGAATGCTTCATGCCCTGTTTGTGCTGAACTAAAACCCAGATTCTATGACGCAGCTTCTGGCAGATTGATCAAGGCCACTTCTCCCTTCGAGAGACTAAACATTGACTTCAAAGGGCCCCTGCCGACCGAGACAGACAACAGATACATATTCACTGTTGTTGATGAATATTCAAGGTTCCCTTTCGCATTTTCGTGCTCGGATATGACCTCGGGCACTGTCGTGAAATGTCTGTCTGACCTCTTCGCTATGTTTGGGAAACCTTCGTACATACATTCAGACAGAGGGCCGTGTTTCATGTCGGCCGGGCTAAAACAATTCCTATTAGAGCACGGCATAGCAACTAGTCGAACGACGGGTTACAACCCACAGGGTAATGGGCAGGTGGAACGATAAAATGGAGTTATTTGGAAAGCCGTAACTCTGGCGTTGAAATCGAGAGGACTGGGCCCCGAGCGGTGGGAGGTTACCCTTCTCGACGCTCTGAATTCCATACGCTCTTTGCTCTGCACGTCCACCAATGCAACTCCTCACGAACGAATGTTTACTCACCAGCGGCGTTATGTTGACGGCCAATCGGTGCCCAACTGGCTAACCCATCCCGGAACAGTGTTCATGAAACGCCCGGTACGACAAAGCAAGTATGAACCCATGGTGGAGGGGGTCGAACTCATCGATACTAATCCAGAGTATGCTCATGTCAGGCTCCCAGATGGCAGGGAGACCACTGTGTCGGTTCGCCATTTGGCTCCCTCAGGTACTCCTCCCGCAGGTACACCACCATCTGGCACTCCTCCCTCTGACATCCCCTCCCCAGGTGTTCCCCCCCCAGGAACTCCACCCGAGAATGGTGGCGACGGAGCTGCCGCGTTCCACCCGAGAGCGATCGGGGAGTCGAGGCTCACCAAGATGATCGGAAGCCTCCCTCAAGTGAAACCGCCATTTACTCCCGGAGAGGTCGACGGATAATACCCCCTCGCCGACTCAATCTGTAAAGGGGATTATCGGCATCCTCGATGCTCATGCTCCTATATGCTCGTTACATAATATATCGATGCTCATTACCATGCTCCTACAACTCAAAATAATCCTCACTGCTTGGCATGTATGCTTCTGTAGTTTAGATAGTTCGCGTTGCTTGAAATGTATACTCCTGTAGTGCTGAAGTAATCATGGTGCGTTAGTTGGGCCTCTAGTTACATTTTCAAGACGGGGAAAATGTGGTGAATTGAAGGTCGTGACGTGCGATCACATGTTGCACGGCTCGAGCACGGAATAGATAAAGCTAAGGTTCCTCTCGGTCGGGGGGATTGTCCCAGGGGCATTGTCATTTACGGCAGCGGTTCACTTGGTGCTCGTTGAATGGTGAGAATTGAGAGTATATCGGACTCCGGGCTTATACTGATTTATTTTGCGGTGATTAGTTGCACGTGTATACCTTACTGCTTATGTACTCCTTGCTGCACCTGTATCCCCTGATGTGCCCGTAGAAGCGGCTTCAATCAAATGGAATAAAGCCTACACTCTGAAGGTTCTTCTCTCGTTTTCATTTCAATCACATTCTGGATACAATTTTGGATACATTTTAAATGATTTGTTTTAGTGTTTTGAAAAAATAGAGGTCCCATATAATACATCTTGCATTACAATTTAATTATATTAGCTTCATTTGCATATTCCAATATGGCCGTTGTCAATCTGTTCACATTTTGTTGTACTTTTGAATGACATGCTTGATTGATCTTAATGGTGACAATATCATTGAACACCTTCAATATAATATTAGTAGTTTGTCATTGACGTATACATTAGAATATATTTAAGCTGACAGACACCAGGGTCATTAAGTAAACTAATTTCAGATATCCATTATATAGAATAAAGTGACTGAAAAGTCATAATGTTCTAGTAGTGTCTATGCTGAGCAAGCCATGGCGCATAAAGAAATCGTTCACATCTCTTCTCCTTTAACTACTGCGATATTAGAGTTTATAGAACATGACATTGTACACAGTTATCAACATGATGTTCCTCTCATTTGTCTGTGTTGACATTAATACCTTTATGTCTAATTGTCATCGTCTTCATCTGCATCAGAGGCTACATCACATTTGGTCAGTTCGTTATGACGGTCCTCAGCATGACATCCGCAAAATACAGTGCACGGTAGTTTACCGCTCACACATCCACATCTTCCTGATTTGCAAGGTCTTTCACTTTCACAAGAGCAGCGAATCAGTTTCAGAATCTCTTGTGGAGTAAGGGACACATCTTCATGTATCGATTTAGGCAACATAGTCTTGGAACTGTCGTCACGAACGTATCCATGTTCTGTTGGATCGAGTGAGGGAGGGTCTAGAATCTAGATCCAAAGCGTGTTTCCACACAGCTGCCTGCAGGTGTGCCCATTTGACATTTTCCAGAAATGCTTCTGTTGTGGGAGGTAGAGACTTCAGCTTTGGTATGGCTGTGGTGCCCTTTCCAACATTTGTGGCCCATGACTTCTTCCTTGCCTCAGACACACTGCTACAGTCCTTGTGTCCATAGCATGCGGCCACAAACTTGGATGCCTGTCTTGTTATATCTGGTAACAATGCATGAATGTCACCCAAAAGTGACAAGGAGTAGCCTTCTCGCAGTACTTTCAGTACCGTGACTTTACCAATACCGAAATAGCATGCACATGTATCACAACCAGATAGGGCTTGCATAGACAACAGTCCATCTACTATGCTCTGCTGTTGTTTAACAGTAGCTTGTATGTCAATAACGGTTCTACCATGAATCGGCGATTCCATGATCACGTGATTCGTTAACTGTCGCTCAAAGCAGTGGTGAAGCAGATGGATGAAGACGTCGGTGTCATCTGCAATCACTGACACGCCTACTTGGCATTCAGTCACAACTGTTACTGCTTGTTCAACAATGATGCAGTCTGCCTCTTCATGAGATGTAGACATGTCTTCCCGGTGGATCACCACTCCCCCATAACTTATTTCAACAGGTGTGTTATTACTGCTAGTGATGACAAGTTTGTGGGTCATTCTGTAGTCTCGATGGAAGGTAGTGTCTCTGGTCAGCTCTTCACAGATAATTTCCATCAGCTGTGATTTATTTTCTGACACTGTCAGGCCAACTTTCTGTGGGGGTAGAGGTGTATCTCGAGCCAGTCGATGTACTCTGCTTGCTTCTGTTGTTCTATTGCATCTGGTCGTACTTTTGATACTGAAATCCTGGTACCTGTCGAACATGAGATAGACATCGCTAGAAGTAAGTTTATGTTGGATGTACTGTTTGAAGTTCACAACAAAGTCGCGGACTGTCCCATTCGCTGGCCAGTGTATCACCCAGAGGACAGCTGAACCATCGAGCACCCTACATTTGACTTTGGGTAATACGATTATTGATGACATCTCAACTTGTAGTTGCTTCTTCAACTGTGCCTTAGCCTTTCCCGTTCTCATGTCACCTGAGCCGTTGAACATCGATGTAGGCATCGGGGATAGCTCATACGATAGTAATGTCTTGATGTCTATTGTGTCACGGCAGTTAGCCTGGAGTCCTATTAGTCTGGCAGCCAAATGGGATTTTAGGGGTATACCTGGAAGTGGAGTATATACAATTTTTTTTGGTTGATTTAGGTCACTGAGCCCAAAATAATAATGAGATAGCGTGGTGCCATAAAACCGGTCTCCCGAGAAGTTTGACGGCGGCCATCTTGGATTTATGCAAATGAAGGAGTTGTCAAATCATAATAAAAGTTATTCCATTGGGTTCCTAATGTCTTAACGCTCCGTTAAAACATTTTAGATTGTTTTAAAATCCCTTCTAGAAGCCGAGATATCTTAATTATAGTATATTCAATGGAACAATGGTGGCAATCTTGGTTTTATGCAAATTAGAAAAAATGCCCAACGGTGACAGGGTGTCATCAAGCGGATTGTTCATATTTATGGTCTCAGTGACCCAAATCAATCAAAAAATATTGTATATACTGTACTTCCAGGTATAACCCTAAAATCCCATTTGGCTGCCAGACTTACAACTCGACATGAATAATATTTTAGGGGGAATTAATGTTTCCTGCCAAAATATAGATTTGTCCTTGTGGATGATCCAGCATCTGTTTTTTGAAGTAATTACTTCTTGAGCATGGTATAGAATTATAGTCGTGCTACATCCATGACCCTCAACCCCCAGTATTATGGAATTATCTTTTCCGCATATCTCGTAGGATTGTTAGTTAGACAGGCGAGTGTGACGGGCCATGAGCTGCTCATGGTGAAATATATTTTCTGCATTACTACATATCTTGCAGGATTGTGAGTGGACAGGCGACCATAATGGGCCATGAGCTGCTCATGGTCACACATTTTTCCCTCATATATTGCGGGATTGTGAGTTAGACAGGCGCCCGTGACAGGCCAGAGCAAAGATGGGGCATAGTTGGGAGGGAAAGTTGAGGCTTGGGGGGGGGGCAGAATTGACGACTTTCGGTGGGGTGGGGGGTGTTGAGTTGTGGTTTGGGAGGGTTGAAGGCTTGGAGTGGGGAGGGGATTGATGTCTTACAGTTGGGAGGGGGAGGGGAAGGACTTGGGGTTTGTGGGGCGGGGGGGATAGGGGAGGAGTTGAGGACTTAATGTCACATTTTACATTGTGTGGGTCCACCTTAGTTTGTAACACTTTGTATCGTAGTTGAAGTGTATTGTAGCATGAACAAGAATGACTGTACTCAAGAATGACTGTACTGAGGTTACAACCTGCAACACAAAATATATACAGTATATTTTTGCCTCCTCTGTCCACTGAACTCCTCTTGATTAAACTTTGCTAATAATTTTATACCACATATGATTAGATTTTTTGGGGGTCCTACATTGTTGTACTCAAACGAAACAAGGCCAATGGAAATCTGATGCAACAAACCTGGGCAATGTATAATCGACAGAGGTCTACAGCCCTGATATCTTAGGCCCACCAGAAAACCAAGATGGCAACCATATTATTTCGTCTGAGTGCCATGGTGGGTGGAGTCAAGCGACAAACGTGGGTGGGGCCACAACATCAACAACAACAACAACAACCATGTGGAGCTCTTGTAGACCTGTGATGTGAATAAATGACCAATTACAACTGAAAAATTAGTTTGCAAGTTGGCTTTTTTGTATACAGTCAAGGTTCGTGGTGGAACGAGAACACTGAATGGATCAGGATGCAACAGGATAAAAGGAACAGGACAGAGAGAGAGGGAGGGGGAACACCAACAGCAGAGTTGAAGGCCAGGACAGAGTGAGACTTGGACAAACAATGCGTGTGGAAAGGAGTGAAGGACAGGAGAGGATGCATGGAGTGGACAGGATGGATAGAGAAGGAAACTTTCAGGAAGGAAAAACTGTAAATTTGGAAGGAGAAGGAAACAATAGGAGGTGGGGGGGTTAATGAGCATATCAAAGATCATGGTTTTTGGGATGCTGATAACCCAACACATGGGAGGCACTCACAGCATGAACCTGCCAGAGATGCTGGTAACCAAACATGTGGGAGGCACACGCAGCATGCCTGCGAAATAGTTATTGAGTGATGTGCGTGCTTGCATGCGTGTTTTGTATCATGGCTAGAATGAAAGGGTTAAAGTGGAGGTCAGAGTGAAGATTGAAGAGATATATATTAGACATTACCATGAGTCCCACGCAATGCAGTTCGTTCCATTTACCCACCAGACATGAGGAGAGGACTAACTGCACGAATACTAATGAAATAACTGCATTGGGATCACTGTATGTTGTGTGCCATTGCCTTGGAGGCATGCGGTTTTACAGAAGCGCAGCTATATATATATATATATATATATATATATATATATATATATATATATATATATATATATATATATATATATATATATATATATATATATATATATATATATATATATATATATATATATATATATATATATTGTTGTGGTTACCAGATTCGCAAACCACCATTCAGGTCCCTTAGGTGAGGTATCTCGGTAAGTGCATGTGTAGTTAGGCCCAAACCCGTTGTCTAGTGGGAATACATGTCATTTATACGTGCTGCGACTCTTCAGGATAGCCGTTTTTCTTTTACTATCTTTATTTTGGACCAACCGCCATGATCACAACCACAACATCAACCACCGACCACAACCACCGCTTCACCACAACCGCCACGACCTTCACGCACACCTCACAACCGTAGCATCGCCACCGTTCTTGCCCCGCTGTGGGTACCGGTGTTGGACTCATGCAGAACGCGCGTCGAACAGCGTGTACAAAATCACGGATTTTGTGCTTCAAAAACGGATCAAAAACGACACACGCCCACTTTTTGCCGTCCAATCGGTGAGCGAGGGGCGAATTGGCCCCGCCCCCAGAACGATCGATATATGCAAATTTGTGGATCAAAAAGCCTTCACGCCCACTTTTTCTCGGGCCAATGGGGAGCGAGGTGAAAGGTCAAAGGGAGGGGGTCAAAGGCGAAGTTACGGGGGGATAAAAGGACGGTGTTCGTCAGTCGGAACGAGAGAAGGAGCAGAACGGGGTCGGAGAGTCAAGAAGAGGAGAGTCGGAAGCAGAGGGTCAAGACTTCGCGGGCGGTGGAGCTGCTCGTCGTGTGCGTTGGAGTCGGAACGGAGGGGACGGAGCTGTGGAAAGGCGGCGACACCAGACGAGGGGGTGCTCGCGTCGTGCAGGAAGCTGCACCCGAGGGAGGCCGACAGCGCGACCTGGCCGAGGTGGAGACGCTCGTCGCACATAATAAAGATCCTCTATACCCCGAGCATCAGCAACCCCCTCCTGTTCCCCCCCGCGCTGAGATAGTGCGACCAAGGGGGCCCCGTTCCCACCCCCTGCCAGGCACTGTCCACGAGGCCCGCGGGTTGCGGGGCCATCGCCGCTCCGCGTCTCATCACCAGACGGGTAGGCCCGACCCGGTCTCGGCCCCAGGCCTACCTCATTCTTGGGGGATTTCTTTTCCTTGGTTTTGGGTATGTGTTGTCGGCGCCGTCTGTGAAGTAGAATTGTATAAGTGTTGCCGTGTGCTCGGTAGTCGGTATTAGCTCTGCACTGTGTTTTCACTTTTATGTTTGCTTTTTGTGTAAATGGAATTGTGTTTTCTTTTTTTGTGTGCATTTGGTGGAATTGTATTTGTGTGCTTCCCGTGTGCCGAGAATAAATGTGCTTTATTGTTGAACTGTTTCCCGCTTCGCTTCGTCATTTCTTTCTTTGAATCCCCATCTTGCTTCACGTAAAGGGTTGGTAGTGGGCTGAATACGCCCGATAATTCATCGAACCGTCGAGGTCGACGATAACACCGCTCGGTTATTCTGATAGTACGGAACGGGTCGCTTAAGTGGCCCGTGTCCGAAGTCGACCTGCGGCGAGGTGCGATCGCCCGGTCTACCCTCCGCGTGGGTACTTAGGTAGTTCGAATTTGGCGAGCAACCCTATCCCACGCGGGGGCTGATTGGCTCGATCGCGGTGAGACCGAAAGGTCCACCCGTGACTGGTTCCCGGCGTTAGTCCGAGAGGGTCACGACTGGATTGTCCGTCCGGTGGGCGACGTGCCGCGATTCGAGTTACGTGGCCGTCCGCACGCCGGCGGGCGCGAAGACCGCAACACTGGTGTCAGGAGTGGGATATAAATTCATCGCCCTCCTCGCGGCACTGGTATCGGAGAACAGGAAAACGGGCTGTCCTGTCTCCGGCTAAATTCACGGGAATCGGTCCAGGGGTGAGAGAAGCGACCCCCGATTCCCTCCAAATTACGAGCGATTCAAATTAACCCTTCACGAGAAGCAAGATGGCGTCTCAAGGCGAGCGGGTGCCGGGTGGATTAGGTATGTGTAATAGTAATGTAGAATCCATGGTCCAGGATGGAATCCCCGTGCAGGAAATGTTGATTGTGCAGGAACACGGACTCGCCCAACTGAACCCAGGGCCCGAGGTGGGTGCGGCAGCGGCCGCGGTGTATGACACCTCCCCCCCCCCTCTCCACCAAAACCCTTCCCCAACCCTTGCCGAAACGGCTCAGCTGAGTGCATCCAACATGGCCCAGCTATGCGCCATGCTGGCGGCAATGAACGAAAAGATGAATGCGAAAATGATCGAAAAAATGGATGCAAACACAAATGAAATGAAAAACGAAATGAATGAAGTGAAAACGACGATGGATGCGAATACACAACAAATAAACGAAAAGATGGATACAAAAATGAACGGAATGGAAACAAACATGAAAGAAGAAATGAAAAAGCTGCGGGGTGAGACGCAGAACATGGGCCGAAGCCTGCAGGCGGGCATGAAGGCCGTGACCGGGGAGATAAAAATGGCGACTCCACGTGTGGGAGCAAACGAGCTGGGTGGGGGTGCAACGGCTGACAGGCCCGCGGTGGAGGCGGGTAAAAAAATAATTCGTGGAACGTGTTGGGCGAGGGTCGTGACGATGACCGAAAGGGAAAAATTAAATGGGGAGACCAAAACGTGTGAGACGAGACACGAGGTGACGACAACGGAAATAATAGTTGAGACAAGGGAGGTAAAGGGTGAAGAGTTGGCAGAGGCACGGGAGACAGAAAAAATAGAGGGAAGACTACACGATGAAGACGGGGTAAGTGACGCGCACGCACACACGGAGGCAGTGGAGGACAATGGGGTTGAGCTCGCGGAGCGTGTTGGGACCCGGTGCGAGCACCTGGATGGCCTCCTCCAGGAACGAGGGGAGGGAGTATGCCCCCTTGAGGCGAGTCACGACCAGGTGAGTTCGGTCGTGCTTTGCGAGGTTGAGGGGACGAGTGCTGTGGACGGGTGCACGGAGAGCTTGGGGGGTGTAGAGGCCCCGGAGACCCTTGTGGGGACACAAATCCCCAGTGTGGTTGTCCCTGTGTGTGTGGTGCAAGGTGTGAGTGCGGCACCGTGTGTGGAAGCGACCCCGTGTGTGAGTGGTGTGGTGGCGATGGTGCCAGAGTGCGTGCTTCCCAGCACGCCGTGTGTGGAAGAGGCACCGTGTGTGAGTGTCGCCGTGTGTGTGAATGAGGCACCGCGGTTGAGTGCCCCCGCGTGTGTGGATGAGGCACGGAGTGCGAGTGAGGCACCGCGGGTTAGTGCCCCCGCGTGTGTGGGTGAGGCACCGTGTATGGAAGAGACCGCGTGTGTGAGTGTCGCCGTGTGTATGAGTGAGGTACCGCGGGTGAGTGCCCCCGCGTGTGTGGATGAGGCACGGAGTGCGGGTGAGGCACCGTGCGTGAGTGAACGGCCGTGTGCAAGGTCGCTGTGTGCCAGGGAGACCGTGTGTGTGAGAGAGCGGTATGAGAGGGAGATGTCGGTTGGCATGCGGGAGCACGCAGCCGCGTCTCCCCGTGTGAATGTGATGGTGTGGACTGTGTGCGTCGTGACACGCAGGTATGCGTGTGTGGAATGGCGACGGAGACGGCGACAGAGGAGAGAAAGCCGAGTAGCGGCTGTAGTTGTTTCGAGGACCGTGCCGGGTTCACCCAGCAGTGAGCACGCGGTTCGTGCTGTGCAACGCACGAGACCACCACGTGCTCGCTTGCGAGAGTGAAGTCCCGGTCCGGAAACGCACGCGGTGGATTTGCCGATCCCGCGGACGGACAAAGTTTAGGCAGGTAAATGGATTTGGACCGGACGGGTTCTCCACGCGATCGTGTGTGTTAAGCTCCAACGGGCAAAGCACATGTGTTCGCGTGGGAAACCCCTCGAGACGTGGGGCTTGTTTTTTTTTTATGCGCACGGTGACGTCATGGCTGCACGTGGGGTTGGAATCCGGCAGGAGGGGTATCTCTGCCGGATGGTAGCGTCCAAGGAGGGACGAGGAACACGTGCAGCTGCATGACGTCACGGGCAGTTGCAAGGTGCAAAGAGCGCGAGTTGCCGCGCAGGTGCTGCGCATGGGAAAAAAAAAAAAAGGAAAGCCAAGCCTCACTTTCGGGTGCAAAGGATTCCTGGGCAAGGGGTGAAAGACCCCCTTACCCTGGGCACAGGATGGAAACTAGTTAGGGGGAAGGGTTAGCTTAGTTAGACCGACTTCATGGGGCAGGGGTAAGTCCTCATGGAGTCCGTGGAATGGATTAGTTAGAGGGATTGTAGCCAGATTTAGGTTGGGAAATAAAATGGGATTATTTTGGAGACAGAGACAGACTTATGAATGTGTAGTGGGGACGTAGCTTAGCTACGTAGTGTTAAAAGGAACGTGCTGTAGTTTAAGGGACGACGTGGGAGCACGAGTTAGTTAGGGGAGGTAGTTAGGAGGATGGCAGAGTTCGGTGGTGAGTGTGTTGAAGAGTTGGAGAGTTGTGAGGTGAGTACTTGTTGAGTGAGTGAGGCCAGCGGGTCTGTGTGTATGGAGTGAATGGGGAATGCATGGTGCGATGAGTGATTGGGGGGAGGAGTGACTCCCGCCCAAGGGACCCCGGGGTCAGAGTAAAGTGAGTTAGCTGGGTTAGTCAAATTGAAAAATGGAGGTCGTTTTGTTGTTGGTGGGAAAGTAGGCTCGAGACCCATTTGGAGGGGTGCAGGAGCCCTGTTGACGGGCTTGGGAGCGTGGCTGCGAAAGGTGAGTATCGCTGAGTGGGTACCCCGGGCACCAGGCTAGTCGGCCGCGGTAGGCCATGGGCCCATGGGGGGCCGGGATAGAGTAGTGGGCACGGGTGCGCCTGCTTGGTGCGGGGGCCCGGGGCGCCATTAGCCGCGTGGGCAGTGTTGTGGGCACGGGTGACCCTCGGAAAGGGGCCCGGGAGGCCGGCCTGCCACGTGTGCGTTTCAGGGGAGGTGCCATGGGGGGCACTCCCCGGTGTTAGGGAGCTGGTAGGCTCGGAGGCAGTGTAGTGCCCGGGGGTGCCATAGCGGGAGATTCGGCAGAGGGTCGTGCCTGCCAAAGGGAGCCACGTGTCCCAGCCAGGAGACCGTGTGAGGGCACGGAGAGAAAATTGGGGGGCGAGGCCCGAAATTGTAAGGACACCAACACAGGCGACGGGGATCTGGGTTGTTAGAACCAATAGTTTAAGCGAGAGGCGCTTGTTGAAAGCCCCGGGGTAGTTTAGCAGTTAAATGGTTAGGGTAGATTAGGAGTGTACCCCTCCGCACCATCCATCCCCTCGCTCTCGTTGTGGGCCGCTGGACCCACTTTGGGTTATAGATCGCCGAACTCTGGGGAGGCCATTCTGAGGCTTGAATTGGGCCTCGACACAGGACGCAAGCTCTCCCTTGTTCCCCTCCGGGAAGGGAACGTAGGGGTTGGGAGTAGGCTAGGTGACAGGATAGGTTAGCCGAACAAGGACGATAAAGGGGGTTAGGGGACGATTTTCGTGGGGGAGTAAAAATAAAAACAACAAAAAAATAAGTTGGGG
>NC_140975.1:46492363-46497363 GCF_056783735.1 Eptatretus burgeri | reverse complement strand
CGATTGGCACGATCGTGGTGAGGCCGAAAGGTCCACCCGTGACTAGTTCCCGGCGTTAGTCCGAGAGGGTCACGACGGGATTGTCCGTCCCGTGGGCGACGTGCCGCGATTCGAGTTACGTGGCCGTTCGCACGCCGGCGGGCGCGAATCCGCAACACTGGTGTCAGGAGTGGGATACAAACTCATCGCCCTCCTCGCGGCACTGGTATCGGAGAACGGGAAAACGGGCTCTCCTGTCTCCAGCTAAATTCACGGGAATCAGTCCAGGGGTGAGAGGAGCGACCCCCGATTCCCTCCAAATTACGAGCGAGCTAAATTAACCCTTTACGAGAAATAAGATGGCGTCTCAAGGCGAGCGGGAGCCGGGGGTATTAGAAATGTATATGTGTAGTAATGTGGAATCCATGGTCCAGGATGAAAACCCCGTGCAGGAAATGTTGATTGTGCAGGAACTTGAACTCCCCCAACTGAGCCCAGAGCCCGAAATAGGTGCGGCAGCGGCCGCGGTGCATGACACCTCCCCTCCCCCCCCTCCGCCAAAACCCCCCGATCTTTGCCGAATCGGCTCACCCAAGCGCACCCGACATGGCCCAGCTATGCGCCATGCTGGCGGAAATGACAGCGAACATGAACAAGCAAATGAACGAAGTGAAAACGAGGATGGATGCGAATACACAAAAAATGAAAACGAAAATGGATGCATACACAAATGAAATGAAAAACGAAATAAAAGGCATGAACAAGCAAATGAACGGAATGAACAAGCAAATGAACGGAATGGAAACAAACATGAAGGAAGAAACGAAAAAGCTGCGGGGTGAGACACAGAACATGGGCCGATGCCTGCAGGCGGGCATGAAGGCTGTTAGCAGGGAGCTTAAAATGGCGACTCCACGTGTGGGAGCGAACGAGCTGGGAGGGGGTGCAACGGCTGTCGGGCCCGCGGTGGAGGCGGGTGACAAAATAATTCGGGGGGCGTGTTTGGCGAGGGTCGTGACAGAAAAAGTGACGGTAACCGAGAGGGACAAACTAATAGGGGTGACGGAGACGTGCACGAGGGAGATAACAAGGGAAGAGACGGAAATAATAGTTGAGACAAGGGAGGTAAAGGGTGAAGAGGTGACTGAGTTGGCAGAGACACGGGAGATGGGAACGATAGAGGGAAGACTGCACGATGAAGACGGGGTAAGTGACGCACACACACACACGGAGGTAGTGGAGGATAATGGGGGTGAGCTCGCGGACTGGGTGGAGGCCCGGTGCGAGCAGCTGGATAGCCTCCTCCAGGAACGAGGGGAGGGAGTATGCCCCCTTGAGGCGAGTCACGACCAGGTGGGTTCGGTCGTGCTTTGCGAGGTTGAGGGGACGGGTGCTGTGGACAGGTGCACGGAGAGCTTGGGGGGTATAGAGGCCCCGGAGACCCTTGTGGGGACACGAATCCCCAGTGTAGTTGTCCCTGTGTGTGTGGTGCAAGGTGTGAGTGCGTCCCCGTGTGTGGAAGCGACCCCGTGTGTGAGTGGTGTGGTGGCGATTGTGCCGGAGGGCGTGCTTCCCAGCATGCCGTGTGTGGATGAGGAACCGTGTGTGAGTGTCGCCATGTGTGTGAGTGAAACGGCCAATATGAGTGAGGCACCGCGGGCGAGTGCCCCCGCGTGTGTGAGTAGTATGGTTTGTGTGAGGGAAATGGCACGAGTGAGTGAAAGGCCGCGAGTGCGTGGAGCCACGTGTGCGAGGGAGGTAGCATGCGTGAGTGAACGGCCGAGTGCAAGGGAGACCGTGTGTGTGAGAGAGCGGTATGTAAGGGAGATGTCGGTGGGCATGTGTGAACATGCAGCCGCGTCTCCCGGTGTGAGTTTAATGGTGAGGTGTGTTAGCGTCGTTACACGCAGGAGTGCGTGTGTGGAATGGAGACGGAGACTGCGACACAGGGACAAAAGCCGAGTAGCGGCTGTAGTTGTTTCGGGGACCGTGCCGGGTTCACCCAGCAGTGAGCACGAGGTCCGTGCTGTGCAACGCACGAGGCCCCCACGTGCTCGCTTGTGAGAGTGAAGTCCCGGTCCGGAAACGCACGCGGTGGATTTGCCGATCCCGCGGACGGACAAAGTGTAGGCAGGATTATGGATTTGGACCGGACGGGTTCTCCACGCGATCGTGTGTGTTAAGCTCCAACGGGCAAAGCACATGTGTTCGCGTGGGGAACCCCTCGAGACGTGGGGCTTGTGTTTTTTATGAGCACGGTGACGTCATGGCTGCACGTGGGCTTGGAATCCGGCAGGAGGGGTATCCCTGCCGGATGGTACCGTCCAAGGAGGGACGAGGTACACGTGCAGCTGCATGACGTCACGGGCAGGTGCAAAGTGCGCGAGCTGTGAGTTGCCGCGCTGGTGATGCGCATGTAAAAAAAAAAAAAAAAAACAAGCCTCACTTTCGGGTGCACAGGATTCCTGGGCAAGGGGTGGAAGACCCCCTTGACCGGGGCACAGGATGGAAACTAGTTATGGGGAAGGGTTAGCTTAGTTAGACCGACTTCATGGGGCAGGGGTAAGTCCTCATGGAGTCCGTGGAATGGATTAGTTAGAGGGATTGTAGCGAGATTTAGGTTGGGTAAATAATTTTTGGGACATTTGAGAACAGTGACAGACAGTGAATGTGTAGAGGGGACGTAGTTTAGCTACGTAGCGTTAAATGGAACGTGCTGTAGTTTAAGGGACGACGTGGGAGCACGAGTTAGTTTGGGGAGGTAGTTAGAAGAATGGCAGAGTTCAGCGGTGAGTGTGTTGAAGACTTGGTGAGTGAAGTGGAAGCGTGTGCTTGTTGAGTGAGTGAGGCCAGCGGGTCTGTGTGAGTGGAGCGAATGGGGAATGCATGGTGCGATGAGTGATTGGGGGGAGGAGTGACTCCCGCCCAAGGGACCCCGGGGTCAGTGTAGACTGAGTTAGGGGGTTAGTCAAATTGAAAAATGGAGGTTGTTTTGTTGTTGGTGGGAGTGTAGGCTCGAAACCCGTTTGGAGGGGTGCAGGAGCCCTGTTGACGGGCTGGGAGCGTGGCTGCGAAAGGTGAGTATCGCTGAGTGGGTACCCCGGGCACCAGGCTAGTCGGCCGTAGTAGGCCAAGGGCCCATGGGGGGCCGGGATAGCGTAGTGGGCACGGGTGCGCCTGCTTGGTGCGGGGGCCCGGGGCGCCATTAGCCGCGTGGGCAGTGTTGTGGGCACGGGTGACCCTCGGAAAGGGGCCTGGGAAGCCAGCCTGCCACGTGTGCGTTTCAGGGGAGGTGCCATTGGGGGGCACTCCCCGGTGTTAGGGAGCTGGTAGGCTCGGAGGCAGTGTAGTGCCCGGGGGTGCCATAGCGGGAGAATCGGCAGAGGGTCGTGCCTGCCAAAGGGAGCCACGTGTCCCAGCCATGAGACCGTGTGGGGGCACGGAGAGAAAATTGGGGGGCGAGGCCCGAACTTGTGAGGACACCAACACAGGCGACGGGAATCTGGGTTGTTAGAACCAATAGTTTAAGCGAGAGGCGCTTGTTGAAAGCCCCAGGGTAGTTTAACAGTTAAGTGGTTAGGTTAGATTAGGAAGTGTACCCCTCCGCACCATCCATCCCCTCGCTCTCATTGTGGGCCACTGGACCCACTTTGTGTTATAGATCGCTGAAGTCTGGGGAGGCCATTCTGAGGCTTCGTTGGGCCTCGACAAAGGACGCTAGCTCTCCCTTATTCCCCTCCGGGAAGGGAACGTAGGGGTTGGGAGTAGGCTAGGTGACAGGATAGGTTAGCCGAACAAAGACGATAAAGGGGGTTAGGGGACGATTTATAGTGGGGAAGTAAAAATAAAAAAATAAGTTGGGGCTAAATTGGGGTTTGACAAATTAAGGGAGTGGGTATAGACAGTGACAGGCAAAGGCGATAGGTTGGGAGGGAGACCGTAGGGTAGGTCCGAGCCCGCCTTCCGAGTGGCCAGCACCACCGCACTCCCTCCACCAACCTCCACTGAACGGCAAAGACTGGCCAGCTTCATCTGCTGGCTGCGTTGCTGCAAGGCAAAGGCCGGCCCACTTCATCGGCAGCTGTTGTTTTGCTGCAAGGCCTGTGCCGGCTGGATCGTCTGCAGCTGCTGTGCTGCAAGGCCTGTGCCGGTCGGATTGTCTGCAGCTGCTGTTTTCTTCAAGGCCTGAGCCGGCCAGTTCATCTGCCAGCTGTGTTTGCCTGCAGCGGCCTTCTTCTGCAGGCTGTGGTTGCCTGCTCACCTTTGCCATGCCATGCCCACTGCCCCTGTTCACCAGCCCCGTTCAATTTTTGCTTTGCCCCCCCCCCCTGTTCATTGCCATGTGCACCAGGATCAGAAAGCAACAGTTTGCAAGCTGCGAGAACTGCCCTGTTGGCAGCTACAACACGGGCCTGCAGTGGCGGCCCGTGCACCGTGTTTGCATCCATCCATTCGTTGTGCTCATTGCGTGTGCCACTTGAGCTGGCACGGAGACTACGTTTGTGCAGCCCATGCACCGTTTTTCACTGCGTTCAGTTTCAAAAGGGAAGGCCTTGGACTGCGTGTGAGCAGCCGGCCACGTTCCCTGTCACCTGCATTGTTTGAGTCAGAGACTGCATGTGAGCAGCCTGGCTCCCTGCTAACTGCTTTCTTTTTGCAGAGTTCAGTGATCCTGGGCCATGGTTTAGTGTAAAATTTGTAAGTTAAGGTTAAGATGTACTGTAAATATGAGTGCGCCCCCGGCATGTTTGTCTTAGCGCCGGCAATTTTATTTAAGTCGTCCGTGTGAGTGAGTTTGTTTAGGTAGTTACTCAGCCCTCAGGTTATTTATTTTGGGGACACGAATACCATGAATGTCGCACTCAGGGATCCGTAGGTAAAATGTACTAGGGGAAAACTACACATGATGGCACACGAAAATTTGACGACTCGGGACGAGTCTGTAAAAAGGGGAGGGGGTAGTGTTGTGGTTGACGAAATTCGCAAACCACCATTCAGGTCCCTTAGGTGAGATATCTCTG
>NC_140975.1:46474363-46491863 GCF_056783735.1 Eptatretus burgeri | reverse complement strand
TCAAGAATTTATCAAGATTAATCTCTTCTCAGGTATTCAGAACAGCAAACAAAATATATCCTTGTAAGCGATGTCCTAATTCATTTCATACAAAAGAACGATTAGAACAACATTCAAAATATTGTAGTAATCATAAATCAGCTGTAATTACAATGCCGAAACCTGGTGAAAAGATTTCTTTTGAAGATTATAATAAATCTATCATGCACCCATTTGTGATATATGCTGATTTTGAATGTATCCTAAAAAAGAATCATATACAAATAAATATCAAAAACATATTCCTTGTGGTTTCTGTTATTATATCAAATCATCTGTTGGAGAAAAGTAGAATAAACTTGAACATTATAGTGGAAAAAAAGCTTCACAAGAGTTTGTAAAACGATTAGAAAAGGATTGTATAAGACTAACTAAATTAATGAAAGAAACAAATGAACCGATGAAATTAACCGAAGAAGAAAAATTAGAATTTAGAAAGAACAATATCTGTCATATTTGTGAGGGGGAAATTGAGGAGTCTAAAGTTCGGGATCATTGTCATCTTACTGGTAAATATAGAGGTCCCACTCATTCCTGTTGTAATCTTAATTATAAATTTCCTTCTTTTATTCCAGTCTTTATTCACAACAGCGCCAACTATGATACACATCTATTTATAAATGAACTTTCAAAAACACCAGGGAATATTTCTGCCATAACAAACACAAGTCAAAAGTATATTTCATTTACAAAAATGATATTCACAAAACCTTTTACTCGTATTAGGTTTCTAGATTCTTACAAGTTTATGGGAACACCACTGGCCTACCCAGCATCAAATCTAAGCTCCACGGGGTCTTTTCCAAATCTTAATTCATTCTTTCCAAAAGAGGAAATTCTAACTCAAGAGGAAATTCAGATTAAAGAGAAAATTCAAAGTGAAGAGGAAATTCTAATTAATGAGGAAATTAATGATGAAATTCTAACTGAAGATGAAATTCTATTTATAAAGAAAATTCAAACAATGAATGAAATTCTAACTAAAGAGGAAATTCTGATTAAAGATGAAATTCTGATAAAAGAGGGAATTCTCACGAGAGAGGAAATTCAAACAAGGAATGAAATTCAAAGTAAAGAGAAAATTCTTACAAGTAAGGGAATTTATCCTTATGATTATATGGATTCATTTATGAGATTTAAAGAAACACAACTTTCTTCAAAAGAAAGTTTCTATAATAACCTTTATGAAGAAGAGATAAGTGATAAGGAATATAAACACGCACAAGAAATATGGAAAATATTTAAGATAAAGAACCTTGGAGAATATCATGATTTGTATCTGAAAACAGATGTTTTATTGTTAGCTGATGTGTTTGAAGCTTTTAGATCACTCTGTCATAATAAAAATTGTTATGGATTAAATCCTGCCCACTATTTCACAGCTCCTGGTTTAGCTTGGAGTGCAATGTTGAAAATGACAAAACAAGATATAGATTTAATCAGTGATGTAGATATGCTTTTGATGATTGAGAAGTCTAAGAGAGGTGGAATATCACAAGTATGTTCAAAAAGATATGCTAAAGCAAATAATAAATATCTTCCAAATTATGATAGTGAAAAAGATCGTAATTATTTGATGTATTTTGATGCTAATAATTTGTATGGATGGGCAATGTCTCAAACTCTGCCTTATGGTAAATTAGAGTGGGTGGAAGAAAAGGATTATGAAAAGGCTTTGATGAATATTGTTATTTCCTCTCAAGAGGAATTGAATGAGGAAGAAGAAGGTTATTATTTTGAAGTTGATTTGAGGTACCCGAGTGATCTTCATAATAAGCATAAAGACCTTCCTTTTGCATGTGAGAAAGAAACCCCAAAGAAAGAATGCTTAAGTGATTATCATAAAAGTTTTAATATTAATGGCAAATCAACAGAAAAGTGATTAACAACATTCTATGATAAAGAGGGATATGTTTTGCATCAGAGAAGCTTGAAACAGTTTTTGAGAGAAGGATTGAGAGTAGCTAAAATTCATAGAGTTTTAAAATTTAAACAAAGTCCTTGGATGAAAAAGTACATTAAATTCAATACAGATATGAGAACAAATACAAAGGTAAAATTTGAAGGGGAATTCTATAAATTGATGAATAATGCTGTCTTTGGAAAGACAATGCAGAATGTTAGAAACAGGCAAAACATTAGATTTGCAACATCTTGGAAAGAAGCTTCAAGATTGATAAATAAACCAAGTTTTAAGAGAGAAGAGGTTTTTTCAGAGAACTTTTCTACTATTCATATGGAAAAGGAAAGTATTGTAATGGATAAACCAATTTATATTGGAACAGCAGTTCTTGATTTATCAAAGATATTGATGTATAATTATTTGTATAATGGCTTAAAGAAAGAGTATGGTGAAAATGTTTCATTGTTGTATATGGACACTGATAGTTTTATCCTAGATATAAAAACTGATGATGTTTATAAAGATATGAAGAAAAATATTGCAGTATATGATACAAGTAATTTTAGTAAGAAGAGTGAGTTATTTTCCAAAAAGAATGAAAAGGTTATTGGTAAGTTAAAGGATGAGTTGGGTGGAAAAGTAATGAGTGAGTTTATTGGATTGAGAGCAAAGGCATATGCTTATAAGTATGGTGATCAGATTGATAAGAGGTTAAAGGGAATAAAGAAATATGTAATAAAGAAATCAATAACTTTTAGAAATTATTACAATTGTTTGATGAATAAGAAAGAAGAATATGGGAAAATGAATACAATAAGAAGTTATAAACATAACATATATAGTGAAGAAGTAAATAAAAAGGCATTAGGAGCCTTTGATGAGAAGACATTTATTTTAGATAATGGAATAGATTGTGTTCCATATGGATATTGTATGATAGAGTGTATAAAATAGATTGTGTTTTAATGATGGGAAGATGGGTTAAGGTTTTTTTAGGGCTACCGCCGCGTTTTTTCACAATATATAAATGGTCAAACCAAGTATTAATCAAACTAAAGAGTGGAGAAAATCTCAGTCTTGGTATAAAAATGGAAAACATAATGAATGTGAAAAATATCAAATCAGTGTTATTGAAAAAATAACTAAAACAAAGGTAAATAAAACAAATAAGCGAATCAATTTAAAAACTAGTAAGTTAGAGGATGTAAAGAAAAAAATAAATATACTTGAATGGACTGAAAACTTTGATGGTTATCAATTGAACAATGAAAAAAACAATTTACTATAATCTCAAAATGATATGTGGCTCAGGAGGTGGTCAAACAAGAGCATTAAGAGAAGTTTATCATTTCGTAATGGCACAAAAGGGGTATCTTAAAAAAATATAAAGATTCAAATGTTTTGTTTTTAAATATTTTAAATGGAGATTATTGTGCAAAGAAAATTAAACTATTGAAGGAATTTGAGAATGAACAAATCTTTATAGGTTCAATGAGTGAGCTGAACAATATGCATTGGTTATTTGAAAAAGAGTGTCCCGAGGCTTACATGTTTCAGATATTTCTTTAGAATCACATTAAACAAATCACATTACTACTTTACGACTTGAACAAATCTTTATCTTATTGCATTGGTTATTTGAAAAAAAAGTGTCCCGAGGTTAAAAGGGGAGACAAATAAATATCCCTTGGGATAAAAAGGGGGTTTACTTTTTCGGGAAAAAAAATATGAATCGCTGAAAATCCCCCATTCATTTACATGGGGAAAAGTGAGCCAGAATCAGTATATTCACCCTACTGGTACTGTTGCACACCTGCTCTTCGTACTGGAAGGAATGGATTAAAATCAACTTCCTGCAAGAATAATGGACACACAACAATTGCAATTATCAAGCAGCCTCACCTGGTGAGAGTGTAATTCCTTCAGTCTGTCTTTTCCTCTTTAATCTTGGCTCAATGTCCATCAGAATAAGAATCTTTCATTAAGCCCTCAACAAAAATGAATTTTAGCAAAATATTTGTTTCTCTTGATCACATACCCTGGCAGAGTAAACTTGTGGTTCACCTTAGCCTGCAAGCAATCGCACCCCATACAACCACCCCCCCCTCAACCTCAATGTGCGAATCCCTACCCCCTCACTTTGTGCACCCAATTATCTCCTCCCCCTCGTCTCATATCTCATTACACCAGTTTCTGTTTGTATTGTGACATATCGCTTTTGGCCCGGTCTCTCAATGGTGAAGAATCACTTAAAAAAATTCGTGTTTGGATCTGGATCCAGATCTTCACCAAAATCTAATCATTTTGTCATTGTCACACACCCAACTTATCCAACAAATTTTGTCTGAATCCACCCACAATATTTTGAGATTACCTGTTCACAGACAAACAGACAGAGATACATCGGAGTGAAAACATAACCTTTCTCCACCTTCAGTGGCGGAGTTAATAGCCAGAGAAAGCAATCCCATCTCCTTCCACCTTCCAAAACCTTCATCCTCCATCAATCCTCCACAGCATAATCAATCAATCAATGGGATGGATGTTAGTAGTGCAAGCTGCAAATAGTACACTCGCTCCTGCACACGGCACACTCGCTCCTGCACGTGGCACACTCGCTCCTGCACGCGGCACACTCGCTCATGCACGTGGCACACTCGCTCCTGCATGCGGCACACTCGCTCTTGCACGAGTGGCACATTCGCTCCTGCACATGGCACGCAGCACACTCGCTTCTGCATGAGCGGCACATTCGCTCCTGCACACGTGGCAAACTCGCTCCTGTATGCGCAGTACACTCGTTCCTGCAAACCCGCTCATGCACATGGCACAACCACTCCTGCACATGGTACACTCACTGTATTGTCATCTGGAACAGTTTTCGCAAAGTAGACCTTCCCGAAGTCACCTTTCCCGAGCTTCTTAATCAGTTTCACTCGGGACAGGCCAATTTGATCCTGCACAAAAGATGAGACATCAGTGCAAAGACAATGTCGTATCACAGATCTCCACCACATCAAGTAAACAATGATTAACAAGAGCGAGAATTGCTTTGCAATACATGTCCCCTTCCGATGTGATATTTTCTCAGTCCAAAAAGAGCATAACTGTGAAAAACTTAATGAAATGCCCTGAAACTCAAACTTGTTCTCGAACTCACTATAATAAAGCCAAGTACCAAGTTTCAGTTGAATATGTTAAAGGGTATGGAAAAAAGTCTGAAAAACCACAGGTGGGATGGACGGACAGACAGACAGACTGATGGCAAACCAAGAGTCCCCTCTGTAAAAACTTGTAGGGGACTAATAATCCTTACACAACCCACATCAACACACAAAGAGAACATTCAATCAATTTCCTTTGCAGTAATGAGGGTAATATAGTGTCACTGATCCAAAGCAATCATATCACCAATTTCAATTCACAGTTCCGATCTTCCCAGCAGTTACATCAAGCACCCTCACCTGCTCATGTCAAGCAAAGTCACTGGCATGTTTCACAATACCGGGGGGGGGGGGGGCAATTCCACTGAATGACACTAGAATCACCAAAGCTGTTATGCCCTGAAGGAATAGTCCGGGAGCCAACCGATCAAAATTAAAAAAAAATTGCCCGGTCTGCTATAAAATTTTTGTGTTGATTTTCATAAAGAGACACCCTTTAAGTATATGAAAACCAATGTTGGCAATGGTGAAACTCTTGCGCAACAACACAGTCAACACTTTTGCGAGCCCCCTCTGATAACAAAATGTTGGCAAAAGCGAAGATGTAGGATGGGGGTAGGGGTAATTCATATTGTCCTAAAATCATAACCACTAAACCTATATACACAAATGACCCCTCATATTAAAGAGGAGTTCATTTCCTATATCACAATTGGTGTAGATTTAACCTACCTTCAATTGACAAGGTTATATGTCAAACAACAAAAGATTTATGTAACTCAGAAATGCTTGACTATCAATGGGGTCAGGAACAAGAACATACTTTTACATGCCATGGTTTTAAGGAAGATAAAATTAGAAATGGATTAACACAATATTGTGACATGAAACATCCTCTTCAGAGGAAGAGTCACTCTCTGAAACAACTCCACCACATGAACCTCTCTGACCAAGGCATATGCATGTCACTCAGCAAGGCACAGCAGCCTTTTTGCATGAACATCGTTTCAGACATTTGGATAATTTGCACATGCAAGACACCGTTTTGTCTATGTTTGACTTGGCTGGCTTAGACATGAGAATTGGGACCAGTTTTCCATTGATAAGGGTTCTGCCAAATGTTGTGGCTGGGGGAAGTGCTCGGTCACTGAGATGTGCACGTCTATACAGAAGCAATTGATACAATGCTCTTAAAACAAGGAAGTAAAACGCATCTTCTGTTGCTGGCAGTGACCTAAGGTCTAATTTTGAAGAGACAAACATATGCTGCCTGAGGGTATCCAAACAGCTGAACCCTTTTTGGCCATGCAGAGCAGTCCAGTATACTCTGGCCTCATCAATGACACATTCTGTTGCTGCCATTTCACTATCTCTTCCAAAATCAACAAGGTGGGGAAGGTTTCCTATCAGTCCCAGAGAAACCTGTGCCGCTCTTCTTTTCACAGGAACACAGGCATCATCCCAACTGACTGGAAGAGGGGCCTTGTTGTCCCTCTCTGGAAAGGGAAGGGTGATCGCCAAGACTGCAAAAACTACCGAGGGGTGACGCTGCTCTCAGTGCCGGGCAAGGTCTTTGCTCGGATAATTCTTGATAGGGTTTGCCACCATCTGCTTGAGCACCAGCGTCCAGAGCAGTCAGGCTTTACACCAAAGAGGTCAACGATTGACCGTATCCTTGCACTTCGTGTCCTCACCGAACACAGACGAGAGTTTCGGCAGGGGCTGCTTGCAGCCTATGTTGATCTCTGTAAAGCGTTCGATTCAGTGAATCGGGATGTCCTCTGGAGGATTCTTGGTCTTCGTGGGGTGCCACCGAAACTGATCGATCTGATGTCTGAACTCTACTCTGGTACTGAGAGTGCTGTGAAGTGTGGTGGTACCATCTCTGACTTATTTCCAGTTGTTACTGGAGTTCGTCAGGGATGTGTACTTGCCCCCACACTTTTCAGCACTTGTATGGACTGGATTCTAGGGAGGATGTCGGAGAGATCAAGTTGCGGTGCATCGTTTGGCAATGTCAAGATCTCAGACCTTGATTTTGCAGATGATGCAGTCATCTTTGCGGAGACTTTAGACATCCTCTTGGGGGCCCTCGAGGTGCTGAATGAGGAGTCGGAGCCGTTGGGATTACGGATTTCTTGGGTCAAAACTAAGATCCAGGCTTTCGGTGACATCTTGGATGCTGCTGTCCTGTCTGTGTCTGTTTGTGGTGAGGATGTTGAGGTCGTGGAGAGATTCACTTACCTTGGCAGTGATATTCATGTCTCCGCAGGTTGTGAGCCGGAGGTCAATAGACGTCTGGGTCGGGCCTGGGGAGTCATGGATTCACTGGATCATGGGGTGTGGCGCTGCCGGTACCTGTGCGGGAGGACGAAAGTCTGAGTCTTCAGGTCCTTGGTACTTCCAGTCTTGCTCTATGGGTGCGAGACTTGGACTTTGACCAAGGATCTGAGACGGAGACTTAATTCCTTTGGTACCAGGTCTCTTCGGAGAATCCTTGGCTATCGCTGGTCGGATTTTGTGTCCAACGAGCGGTTGCTGAGAGAAACTCGGATGAGATTTGTTACCTGCATAGTCCGTGAGCGTCAGCTGCGGCTGTATGGACATGTGGCTCGTTTTCCTGACGCTGATCCTGCTCACCAGATTCTCTCAGCGAGGAAGTCTCATGAGTGGGAGGCCAGTGGGCCGACCACGTGCCTCATGGTTGCAGCAGGTTGACCATCATCTCAAGGAGATGGGGATGGGCCTGGCATCTGCCTGGGGGATGGCCAGACGGAGGCCCCTGGAGTACCGGCGGAAAGTGGACGCAGCGACGCGCTGTTCTGGCACATGCTCCCATACCTGACCTGACCTCTTCTTTTCCCCTTCTGAATGGGTAGCTCACTGTGTCACATCCACACAACACATATGTGCACAGAAGTGTAGCTGCGACATCAAGAGGATTTTCTGGTACTTCTTGCTCAACACTTCTACCAGCTCATGAATAGGTAGGTATTGATTCTGCCGTTGTATCCAGAGTTCTTGCAATGTGTTCAAGCAGCAGAAGTGATATATACACAGCATAATTATGTCTGTATCTGTTGCATGCACAACAGCTCGATGGTGATCAAGATATTCCACACAATACGCAAGATGAGCAATAATCCTTGTGTCTGCCTCTTCATGTTCTTCACAAGGTAAGTCCAGAACTGAACTTGATGCTGATGTGATGGAAAGAGTGTGACCTTTGTTTTCCATCATACTACCAAGAATGATGGTCACTCCATCCGGAATAGCTTCAGGACTCTCACAAAGGGAAGTGCCAATGAAGTTCTGAAGATTTCCTTTATTTCTTGGATTCTTCATGAATAAATTCCAGTCTGGAATTTCTAGACTCTTGGATGGTGAGAATTGTCTTGCCTGGTCTGTCTGGTTTCTCCTCTGCTGCTCATCACCCTTCAAAGTATGGCTATCATCAAAATCATACTGATCACCAATGATGTTGACACAGTTGCACATTTCAGGTTTCAACTGCAGGATACACCTGCTTGCGAAGATACAGCTGGGGAAGTTCACCAAATGTTTTCGCACCCATTTTTTGGTATTTATTTACAAATGCCATTGTGTCTACCAGATAAACTGTGTATAGGTCACTCTGTGGTAATGATGGCAGCTGTAAAACAACATCCTGCTCAGCTTCAGCAATTAGCACTGCCACGAAATCAGACTCGTTGCCTTTGCGCATTACAACCCCCTGTGCTAAGCGTGGATCAACCTCAAACAGGGATGATGGATAGTCTGTCCACTCATGGGAAAATGCAATCTGTCTTGTGACTGGGTCGGCATCTCGATAGAAACACAGCACACGTGTAGTTGCAGTCTCATCTTGATAGATCCTGATTAAACTCTGTTTCCTTGATGGTTTTGATTTCTTCTGTGAGGAGAAAGTTACCAGCTTCAGTGGTTCAATCTTAATAGAGACCACCTCTTCTGCTTTCATAATGGCTTCCATGCCCTTAGCTTGAGCATGGACCAAGTCTTTTGAAGCAGCCTTCTCACTAGTTGCTCTATTGAGCAGAACCACTTGGTTGTTACACTGGAATGGGTTTATCATCTGCTGGCATATCACTTTCTTGATCTCCTCAACATGCATATGTTCTTCTGTTGCCTGCTTCTGTGTTTCTCCATGATGAGTAGATTCCTGTTGGCCTAGATTAGCCATAGACTTTATGTTCTCTGATACAGCTGTGAGAAATGGTGCTGTTTTCACATATTTATCTCGAGCAGCTGGTGCCTGAGATATGCGTTTGAACAGAGATGTCTTCCCTTCATTGTTGTATGTCTGCTCCAGGGCCATGTCACTCCAAACACCATTGAATTTTCCTTTGGAAGAGTGAACTGTGAAGTACCCAACCTGGATCCAGCAAACCTTAACCGAACTGTGTTCAATAGAGTAAGAGGATTTTGGGGGTAGGGGTAACTTTGGTTGACAAAAATGTTAATTTTCTCTTTAAAAATTGATAGAACTCAATCAAATTTGCTGTTTTAATTAGCCATGGATACCATGTTCATATCACATTAAGAGAAATTAGTATTCTAATGCAGCATCTGCCTATGATAAGAAAAGTTCTAAAGGCCATCTTCAAAAAACGTTATTTTTAAGGCATTTTTCACAAAATTATGTACTTTTACGAGGTTTACTTTCACAAAGGCAATTTTTTTTGTCATTTTACAATGCACTGATTGAATTCTTACATTTAGTTCACATTTATTTTTCATGAATGTGATTTTTTAATTTTTTTAGAAATTTTATTGACAATTGCTGTTTTATCAAATTTTTCAAATCTTCCTCAAACAAAAACGGCCGCCAAAATTTTTCGCAAGAGCTTATGAATTGCCAACATTGGTTTTCATGAACTGCAAACATATATCTAAACATCCTGGGGGTGTAAAATTTTATAGCAGAGGCTGTAAGGTCCAACCCTAAAACAGCCTCGTACACAGGTTGGCTCCCGGACTAGAAGGATTATTATCCAAAATAATATCTGTTAAATCTTCCTTCGATGAAAATCCCTCAAAATCATCTGTACATGCGATGATAATGCTTTGGATATTCAATTCCAGAAATTGGGAACTTGCATCCCATTATAAAGAGCTAGACTACAAGGCTTGCCAGTTGATGTTGGGGTTGTGGGGTTCAGGAAATTTTGGGTTCATCGATTGCAAACGTCACAGATTACCGCCCCAAGACTTGTTCAGTGTTTTTGTTTGGGGTGTATTAACACTGACGTCATTGGCAGCACTGACGTAAGAGGTAGCTTGACTGACTTTTCACACCAACCTCTTCATTTTATACCCATTTCTTCAAGACAGAGAGAGATGCAGACAGTGTTCTAGTTGTGGGGTGGAAGTACACCCCAGATAAAACTGTTTAGTTTTTTATTATTACGCATGGTCAGAGGGAATTGTTCAACTGATTTTGTGATGGGTAGACATGTTTTCATGTATTGAGATACATTAATGATGAAAATGTTTGTGTTACATAGAAATAGAAGTTTGAGAGTAATTTCGAAAAGAAATAGAAGAAGGCTGAAAGACCCCCACGGGCCCATAATATTAACCAGTGAAAGAAACTCATGTTTAAGTGGTTGCACAGTGCAAGTAAAATTAAGTAAGTGCAAGTAATACCTTTGATTCACTTGCACTTTGTGCAAGTAAAGCTCTGAAGCCATTTTAAACCTCCCTCCCATGTCCTGCCAAACAACCATACACCAGGAGCTCTGATTGGTCAAACTGACTGAGGTCGACCAATCACAGGGGACTTTACATCCAGAAGTCGCTCATTGCTTTACTTCAAATCTAGGCAATTTAAGCAACATTTGCTTCAAATATATAGTAATTATGTCTCAATAATAATTTGAGACAGAATAGTGATAAGATTTTGGTTAAATTACATACATATTTGTTTAAAAATGACACTTGAAGCAAGGAGGAAGTGCAGCCTGCAGCACCACCTACATCCTGGCCATGCTTTCTGAAGCAAACCAAAACATGAGTTGGGCTTGAATACTCTGTAAAATACAGCTGTAAATGGGCTACAAATACTTTCCAAGTAAGTTTCTTTTGTTAAACAATGTTCCTGTGAAAGTATAAATGATATTGTTATCCCAATTGAGGCCTTAGACGAAAAAAGATAGAATCATTTGAGAATTTCATAAAGTTTTATAATGGAGTTAATAGGAGACATTGGCCAATATTTATAATGGGATTTTTATTAATATTCACATGAAACATTGCTCAGATTTTATTTCTGAATATGTCTTGGAATTAAATAAATGGAAGAATTTTTGGGGCATTCCAATTAAAAACAGAAAAAAATATTAGTGTAATAAAATTTACTATCACAAGCTATAAAATAATTTTTGCCGTGTTAACTCTATGCTTGGATATCTTTAATATTTTCCTATTTATTTAACTTTTTGTGGAAAGGCAAAATTTTTCATCATTATTTTAGTTGCATTTTGTATGTAGTGACTTGAAAGTAATCTTCTCACTCATTTTCAGGTGAACACTGCCCAAAATGCCTCCGAAGAAAGTCAAAATGTCAGAGATACAGTCTTACACAATGTCAAGGCTATAAGACTTATTTAATTTATCATGTTTACACAGTTATTGACTCAGGTATAATAAATCATTGTAATTTGAATGTGTAGAATTCGTTGGTTTGCTTGTTAGATATTAGAACATTTTTATGGATTAGAAACTATAAGGATATGATTTATTACTAGCTCATAATGTTAAGAAATGCCAAGAGCCAAAGCCAGCGTAAACATGTTGACTTGAGATCCCTAAGTTACAATTGTATTATGATACATACATATTGTTGGGGTTTTGTTTGCATGATTAAACAAGTTAAAAAATACAGAACACAAATGTTCTAATCTTGAATTTTATTGAATATAACATATTGACAAGGTAATTATGTATTTCATATTATGACATCATGTATATTATATCATGCAAAACGATTTTGAAATATGCCATTTGACTATCAGCGAATCTCAACCAGTAATAATGTTTTTTTTTTATAAACTTGGCATAATTCTTTATACTTGACTCTAGAAATATTTTAAATTTGATAGACAATGCAAAATTCACACAATCTTTAAAAAAATATATATCTTCTTCTTCTTACAGCTGCTCCCGTGAGGGGTCACCACAGCGGATCATCTGTATGATCCGCATAGTGATTTGGCACATGTTTTACGCCAGATGCCTTTCCTGACGCAACCCTGGACGCCTCTGACGACACAAGGATATGGTACACCTATTTTAACCAGGGTATGCACCGGCCCAGTACACTGGTACTCGCTTCGC
Organism: Eptatretus burgeri; assembly: GCF_056783735.1. Lineage (NCBI taxonomy): Eukaryota > Metazoa > Chordata > Myxini > Myxiniformes > Myxinidae > Eptatretus > Eptatretus burgeri. The sequence goes on along the minus strand of NC_140975.1, from coordinate 46,479,401 downwards.
TGACCTCGGAAGGATGACAGGCTGAGTCAACCCCCTGGTGTATTAATTCAGTGGCCCAACGGGGCTTGAACTCAGGACCTTTTGCATCCCAAGCCACTGCCCAAACCACTGCGCCAACACTATATATATATATATATATATATATATATATATATATATATATATATATATACACACTGAATATACTGAATATCTATGTATATATGAATATCTATGTATATATATATATATATATATATATATATATATATATATATATATATATATATATATATATATATATATATATATATATATATATATATATATAAAACACCTAATTTTTAATGTGCAAGTAAAAATTACTGTGTGCAAGTGAAATGACACATGAACTTGCACAAGGTGCAAGTGATTTTTTTTCATGAGTTTCTATCCCTGTTAACCCATCGAATCAAACTGAAAATCATCAAATTTATCACTTTACTGATGTATCTCAACTACGACCTTCCTCCAACGGGAGACGAGCGTCTGTCCCACTTGGGACTATTCCTTTTATGGTGTAATTTACGTGAAATTCAACACTATTGCGATACTTGCAATTGAAGAAACAATTTTATGATTATTACCCTCGCCGAAGGATTCGGAGAGGGGATTGCATTTGGGTCTGTTTGTTTGTCTGTTTGTCTGTTTGTCTGCACAGAACTTTAGTGTTCTTCTCCGCAACTGCTTGTTGGATTGAGACAAAATTTTAACCAAAGATGCAACTACTCCTGTGAAATGTTTTAATGATAATTATGACGTTATAGGTCACATGGTGTGGCAGCCATCTTGAGAAAAAAGTAAAAACTTTGGACTTCTGTATCTCTATATATATATATATATATATATATATATATATATATATATATATATATCTCTCTCTCTCTCTCTCTCTCTCTCTCTCTCTCTCTCTCTCTCTCTCTCTCTCTCTCTCTCTCTCTCTCTCTCTCTCTCTCTCTCTCTCTCTCTCTCTCTCTCTCTCTCTCTGGTGTAGCCTGTAGCTGCTGGTTGCATCATTGGTTGGGACGTGGCTATGCCGCTGATGCAGTGTCCCCCTTTCCAGTACACTGGTGCTCATTTTTGAGGACCTCGGAAGGATAACAGACCGAGTCAACCTCCTGGTGTATTTTAATTCAGCGGCCAACCGGGCTTGAACTCAGGATCCTAGGATCCCAAGCCACCACCCTAACACTAAGCAAACACCAGGCTTACCTCTGTATCTGAAACCACGCCAAGGAAAAAAATTGAAACTTTGCACACAGCAAGTACTCCGCATGGGGAATGAGTGACTTTTATGACATCATAGGTACCTTCATTATTATGTAATAATTGCATATGTAGAACGCCTTTATCCCTGTGTCGTAAGAGGCGACCAGGGTTGCGTCAGGAAGGGCATCCGGCGTAAAACATGTGCCAAATCACTATGCGGATCATACGGATGATCCGCTGTGGCGACCCCGAACGGGAGCAGCCGAAAGAAGAAGAAGAAGAAGAAGAAGAAGTAGAAGAAGTAGAAGAAGTAGAAGAAGTAGAAGAAGTAGAAGAAGTAGAAGAAGAAGAAGAAGAAGAAGAAGAAGAAGAAGAAGAAGAACAAGAAGAAGAAGAAGAAGAAGAAGAAGAAGAAGAAGAACGCCACATCCGATCAGTTTGAATATTTTTGAGGGTCATCTTGGGATAAAATGGACAACAGAAAAAATTACTGTGTGCAAGTCATGACGTCATCGGTCACGTGATTCGGCAGCCATATTGTTTCGAAAATTCAAAAATCTTCTCTGAAGTGGCTGAACATATCGAAGCAACAGATTGTTGTGGCATCACAACAAACTCGTTGGAGTAAAATCTAATTTTCAAACGACTTGCTATTGTGACCGATATTTGACATCTCAAATAACTTCAGTTTTTTGTTGTTTTTTAAACCAGTTGATCTTAAATTCACTGTGCTGATGAAATGCAAATCCTGTTCAAATTTCAAATCAATCGGATGAAAATTGAGGATTTTAGTAATTCGGCCGATATTGACATCGTTACCTCAGAAAATTGAGGATTTTAGAAATTCGGCCGATGTTGACATTTTTATCTCAGAAAATGAGGATTTTAGAAATTTGCCCAATGTTGACATCGTTACCTCAGAAAATTGAGGATTTTAGAAATTCGGCCAATGTTGACATTGTTACCTCAGAAAATTGAAGATTTTAGAAATTCGGCCGATATTGACATCGTTACCACAGAAAATTGAGGATTTTAGAAATTCGACCGATGTTGACATTGTTACCTCAGAAAATTGAAGATTTTAGAAATTCGGCCGATATTGACATCGTTACCTCAGAAAATTGAGGATTTTAGAAATGCGGCCGAAGTTGACATTGTTACCTCAAAATCAACAGTAATTGTGAATCTTCAATTTCTCATTGAACTAAGCGTCCTGATGTTCGGAGCTCGAACCCAGCGGGCAAGTGTGAAGGAAGGCTCGAGGAGGGAGGAGAAAGACGGCACGGACTTAAACATAAACCGAAATGGTGAATGATTTCTCTTTTAGGAACGTCGAAGGATCGAACCTTCATGTGCAACGGGGGATCAGGTACAATCAGCGAACAATACTCACCTCAGCTAAAGAAACGACTTGTCCCGCGTCCATCGTCATTCTTATTCCAATGGAACTGCGAAGCACGACGAAAAAAACCCAACTTGCCTCAACCTCTATTGTCAAGGTTGTTGTGGTTTAATGGTCTTGTTGCCATCGAAACCAACGTCCCGCTGTTGTTAAGGTTGTTGTGGTTTAATGGTCTTGTTGGCATCGAAACCAACGTCGCTCCACCACTGTTGTTAAGATTGTTGTTGTTTTATGGTCATTTTATTTTCGCCCTCGAAGTCCACCCACACACCATATAATATAACATCAGACAATAAAGAGAACGTCAATGGGTGTTTAAATAAAATATTGTGGCAAACAAGAACCGCCAGGAAGCCTCAAGCTCTGGAGATAAAACGACTTTACGAAACAGTCAAGGTAGTATCTTCCAGTTGCCGGTCTTTACATCAAGAAAACGAAACATGTGTATCTGGTGTGCCTGCGTGAGGATTCAATGAAGGTCCAATCTCTCCTCTCAAGGGCACCAATGGCGGCAAAAGGCAAACGTATTGGCTCATAATCGCCTCAGGATTCATCTGAATTCGTGTATATTTGTCATACTTGTGATTTCAATGTTAAATTAGTCTTTTTGTCATTAATCTCGGTTTTTTTTTTCATTGAGGTATTTGTTTACTTCAGGGTATCCTGCGAACGGTCGAGCGAGCGGTGTGTTGGAGTTGTTTTGCTTTAGTCGGGCAGGTCTCCCAGTTCCCAAAAAATAAATGTGTGATTTGAATTAAAGAAAATGTGAATCAAAATGGAATTTTGAAGTAAATTTAGGCTTAAGATCGCATGTTAATTAATCAGTAAAAACCAAGGAAATTAATGGTTTGTTTTGAATGCATCTGTCGGGACGATGTTGACGAGGCGTGCGAAAGCATCACGTCCCTTCATACCTGTGGCGCCAACAGCGGTGGTTTGGGATGGTGAGCAGGTCAAGCCGAGCAAGTCCAGACGGTGGAATCGGATCACGATTTGTTATGAACAACACCTGGAACACCTGGATCCCGAGGGAAATGGGACAAAGTCCACTCTTCCCCCTCTCCTCCCTAAAACTCCTCTTCACCTCTTCTCCCTAAATCTCCTCTTCTCTTCTCCCTAAATCTCCTCTCTCCTCTCTCCTCCCTCCTCTCTTCTCCCTCCTCTCTCTCTCCTCTCTCTCCCTAAAACTCCTCTTTCCTCTCTCCTCTCCCTAAAACTCTCTCCTCTCTCCCTAAAACTCCTCTTTCCTCTTTCCTCTCTCCTCCCTCCTCTCTCCTCCCCCTCTCTCCTCCCCTCTCTCCTCCCCTCTCTCCTCCCCCTCTCTCCTCCCCCTCTCTCCTCCCTCCTCTCTTCTCCCTCCTCTCTCTCCCTAAAACTCCTCTCTCTCCTCTCTCCTCTCCCTAAAACTCCTCTCTCCTCTCCCTAAAACTCCTCTCTCCTCTCTCCCTAAAACTCCTCTCTCCTCTCTCCCTAAAAACTCCTCTCAACTCTCCAATCTCCTTTGAAAGCTCTACAATTGCACCATGTGATACAATACACCGACTCGGTGTCACTCTAACATCAAATTTATCCTGGAATCCACACATTACTCAAATAGCTAAGTCGGCCTCAAATAAATTAGGAGTCCTGCTCAGATGTTGAAGATTCTTCTCCTCTGAACAGTTGCTCCAACTATATAAAGGATTGATTTGTCCTTGTACAGAGTACTGCTCTCACATTTGGGGAGGTTCCAGCTCCACATACTTACTGGACAGAATTGAATCCAAAGTTATTCAACTCGTCAACTCTACCAATCTGAGCTGAAAACACCACCTGCTCAAATTACACCGCAAAGTAGGCTCTCCTCTTTTCTACAGATATTACTTTGGTTTCTGCTTGAAAGAACTTGCTGTTTGTGTACCTCCACCATTAGCGAGACCAAGGAATACTCGACAAGCCACTACATCACATGATTATTGTGTGGCCATTGGCAATTCAAGGGTAGGCCATTACGATGTTTGTTTCTTCCCCTCCACTGCCAAACTCTGGAACTCTTTACCTTCTCGTATCTTCCCAAACACTAATGACCTTCCCCTTTTCAAAAAGCAGATTTTACTTTCTTAAAAACTCTTCGACTATTCTCCCTTTGCTTGCTTTTCTATTCATGTGGTTCTTTTATATAAGGCTTGGCCTCGATGAGGACTATTCAGTCCATGCCTGTAGCCTTCAACATAAAAAGTTTACCTTTTATACCTCTTGTGTGTTCATTATATTAATTTATCAGGATCTGCCGAAGGGTAAAGGGATTTTGCATACACCCTGCAGATTATTGGCTGAAAGGCATTGTAAAAGTGTTACCTTGGAAGTGGAATTTGATCTTATTCGTCGAATGGATTCTCATGAATGTGCTGTTGATGGTTCTGGGTGAAG
>NC_140975.1:46459363-46466863 GCF_056783735.1 Eptatretus burgeri | reverse complement strand
CCATTCTATCTCTCCATCTTTCTTCCTCTCTCTCTCTCCATCTCTCTTCCTCTCTCTCTCCATCTCTCTTCCTCTCTCTCTCTCCATCTCTCTTCCTCTCTCTCTCCATCTCTCTTCCTCTCTCTCTCCATCTCTCTTCCTCTCTCTCTCTCCATCTCTCTTCCTCTCTCTCTCCATCTCTCTTCCTCTCTCTCTCCATCTCTCTTCCTCTCTCTCTCTCCATCTCTCTTCCTCTCTCTCTCCATCTCTCTTCCTCTCTCTCTCTCTCCATCTCTCTTCCTCTCTCTCTCTCCATCTCTCTTCCTCTCTCTCTCTCCATCTCTCTTCCTCTCTCTCTCCATCTCTCTTCCTCTCTCTCTCCATCTCTCTTCCTCTCTCTCTCTCCATCTCTCTTCCTCTCTCTCTCTCCATCTCTCTTCCTCTCTCTCTCTCTCCATCTCTCTTCCTCTCTCTCTCTCTCCATCTCTCTTCCTCTCTCTCTCTCCATCTCTCTTCCTCTCTCTCTCTCTCTCCATCTCTCTTCCTCTCTCTCTCTCTCTCTCCATCTCTCTTCCTCTCTCTCTCTCTCCATCTCTCTTCCTCTCTCTCTCTCCATCTCTCTTCCTCTCTCTCTCCATCTCTCTTCCTCTCTCTCTCTCCATCTCTCTTCCTCTCTCTCTCTCTCTCTCTCTCTCTCTCTCTCTCTCTCTCTCTCTCTCTCTCTCTCTCTCTCTCTCTCTCTCTCTCTCTCTCTCTCTTCATCTCTCTTCCATTCTATCTCTCCATCTTTCTTCCTCTCTCTCTCTCCATCTCTCTTCCTCTCTCTCTCCATCTCTCTTCCTCTCTCTCTCTCCATCTATCTTCCTCTCTCTCTCCATCTCTCTTCCTCTCTCTCTCCATCTCTCTTCCTCTCTCTCTCTCTCCATCTCTCTTCCTCTCTCTCTCTCCATCTCTCTTCCTCTCTCTCTCTCTCTCCATCTCTCTTCCTCTCTCTCTCTCTCCATCTCTCTTCCTCTCTCTCTCTCCATCTCTCTTCCTCTCTCTCTCTCCATCTCTCTTCCTCTCTCTCTCTCCATCTCTCTTCCTCTCTCTCTCTCCATCTCTCTTCCTCTCTCTCTCTCCATCTCTCTTCCTCTCTCTCTCTCTCTTCATCTCTCTTCCATTCTATCTCTCCATCTCTCTTCCTCTCTCTCTCTCCATCTCTCTTCCTCTCTCTCTCCATCTCTCTTCCTCTCTCTCTCTCTCCATCTCTCTTCCTCTCTCTCTCCATCTCTCTTCCTCTCTCTCTCTCTCCATCTCTCTTCCTCTCTCTCTCTCTCCATCTCTCTTCCTCTCTCTCTCTCTCCATCTCTCTTCCTCTCTCTCTCTCCATCTCTCTTCCTCTCTCTCTCTCTCCATCTCTCTTCCTCTCTCTCTCTCTCCATCTCTCTTCCTCTCTCTCTCCATCTCTCTTCCTCTCTCTCTCTCCATCTCTCTTCCTCTCTCTCTCTCTCCATCTCTCTTCCTCTCTCTCTCTCCATCTCTCTTCCTCTCTCTCTCCATCTCTCTTCCTCTCTCTCTCTCTCTCCATCTCTCTTCCTCTCTCTCTCCATCTCTCTTCCTCTCTCTCTCTCTCCATCTCTCTTCCTCTCTCTCTCCATCTCTCTTCCTCTCTCTCTCCATCTCTCTTCCTCTCTCTCTCTCTCCATCTCTCTCCCTCTCTCTCTCCATCTCTCTTCCTCTCTCTCTCTCTCTCTCCATCTCTCTTCCTCTCTCTCTCTCTCCATCTCTCTTCCTCTCTCTCTCTCTCTCCATCTCTCTTCCTCTCTCTCTCTCTCCATCTCTCTTCCTCTCTCTCTCTCTCTCTCTCTCTCTCTCTCTCTCTCTCTCTCTCTCTCTCTCTCTCTCTCTCTCTCTCTCTCTCTCTCTCTCTCTCTCCATCTCTCTTCCTCTCTCTCCATCTCTCTTCCTCTCTCTCTTCATCTCTCTTCCTCTCTCTCTCCATCTCTCTTCCTCTCTCTCTCTCCATCTCTCTTCCTCTCTCTCTCACCATCTCTCTTCCTCTCTCTCTCTCCATCTCTCTTCCTCTCTCTCTCTCTCCATCTCTCTTCCTCTCTCTTCTCTCTCTCTCTCCATCTCTCTTCCTCTCTCTCTCTCCATCTCTCTTCCTCTCTCTCTCTCCATCTCTCTTCCTCTCTCTCTCCATCTCTCTTCCTCTCTCTCTCCATCTCTCTTCCTCTCTCTCTCTCCATCTCTCTTCCTCTCTCTCTCCATCTCTCTTCCTCTCTCTCTCTCCATCTCTCTTCCTCTCTCTCTCTCTCCATCTCTCTTCCTCTCTCTCTCCATCTCTCTTCCTCTCTCTCTCTCTCTCCATCTCTCTTCCTCTCTCTCTCTCCATCTCTCTTCCTCTCTCTCTCTCTCTCTCTCTCTCTCTCTCTCTCTCTCTCTCTCTCTCTCTCTCTCTCTCTCTCTCTCTCTCTCTCTCTCTCCATCTCTCTTCCTCTCTCTCCATCTCTCTTCCTCTCTCTCTCTCCATCTCTCTTCCTCTCTCTCTCCATCTCTCTTCCTCTCTCTCTCTCCATCTCTCTTCCTCTCTCTCTCTCCATCTCTCTTCCTCTCTCTCTCCATCTCTCTTCCTCTCTCTCTCTCCATCTCTCTTCCTCTCTCTTCCTCTCTCTCTCTTCATCTCTCTTCCTCTCTCTCTCTCCATCTCTGTTCCTCTCTCTCTCTCTCCATCTCTCTTCCTCTCTCTCTCTCCATCTCTCTTCCTCTCTCTCTCTCCATCTCTCTTCCTCTCTCTCTCCATCTCTCTTCCTCTCTCTCTCTCCATCTCTCTTCCTCTCTCTCTCTCTCTTCATCTCTCTTCCATTCTATCTCTCCATCTTTCTTCCTCTCTCTCTCTCCATCTCTCTTCCTCTCTCTCTCCATCTCTCTTCCTCTCTCTCTCTCCATCTCTCTTCCTCTCTCTCTCCAACTCTCTTCCTCTCTCTCTCTCCATCTCTCTTCCTCTCTCTCTCCATCTCTCTTCCTCTCTCTCTCCATCTCTCTTCCTCTCTCTCTCTCCATCTCTCTTCCTCTCTCTCTCTCTCTCCATCTCTCTTCCTCTCTCTCTCCATCTCTCTTCCTCTCTCTCTCTCTCCATGTCTCTTCCTCTCTCTCTCTCCATCTCTCTTCCTCTCTCTCTCTCCATCTCTCTTCCTCTCTCTCTCCATCTCTCTTCCTCTCTCTCTCTCCATCTCTCTTCCTCTCTCTCTCTCCATCTCTCTTCCTCTCTCTCTCTCTCCATCTCTCTTCCTCTCTCTCTCTCTCCATCTCTCTTCCTCTCTCTCTCTCCATCTCTCTTCCTCTCTCTCTCTCCATCTCTCTTCCTCTCTCTCTCTCTCTCTCCATCTCTCTTCCTCTCTCTCTCTCCATCTCTCTTCCTCTCTCTCTCCATCTCTCTTCCTCTCTCTCTCTCCATCTCTCTTCCTCTCTCTCTCTCCATCTCTCTTCCTCTCTCTCTCTCTCTCTCTCTCTCTCTCTCTCTCTCTCTCTCTCTCTCTCTCTCTCTCTCTCTCTCTCTCTCTTCATCTCTCTTCCATTCTATCTCTCCATCTCTCTTCCTCTCTCTCTCTCCATCTCTCTTCCTCTCTCTCTCTCCATCTCTCTTCCTCTCTCTCTCTCCATCTATCTTCCTCTCTCTCTCCATCTCTCTTCCTCTCTCTCTCCATCTCTCTTCCTCTCTCTCTCTCTCCATCTCTCTTCCTCTCTCTCTCTCCATCTCTCTTCCTCTCTCTCTCTCTCTCCATCTCTCTTCCTCTCTCTCTCTCCATCTCTCTTCCTCTCTCTCTCTCTCCATCTCTCTTCCTCTCTCTCTCTCCATCTCTCTTCCTCTCTCTCTCTCCATCTCTCTTCCTCTCTCTCTCTCCATCTCTCTTCCTCTCTCTCTCTCTCTCTCTCTCTCTCTCTCTTCATCTCTCTTCCATTCTATCTCTCCATCTCTCTTCCTCTCTCTCTCTCCATCTCTCTCCCTCTCTCTCTCCATCTCTCTTCCTCTCTCTCTCCATCTCTCTTGCTCTCTCTCTCCATCTCTCTTGCTCTCTCTCTCCATCTCTCTTGCTCTCTCTCTCTCTCTCCATCTCTCTTGCTCTCTCTCTCTCTCTCCATCTCTCTTGCTCTCTCTCTCCATCTCTCTTCCTCTCTCTCTCTCCATCTCTCTTCCTCTCTCTTCCTCTCTCTCTCTTCATCTCTCTTCCTCTCTCTCTCTCCATCTCTGTTCCTCTCTCTCTCTCTCCATCTCTCTTCCTCTCTCTCTCTCCATCTCTCTTCCTCTCTCTCTCTCCATCTCTCTTCCTCTCTCTCTCCATCTCTCTTCCTCTCTCTCTCTCCATCTCTCTTCCTCTCTCTCTCTCTCTTCATCTCTCTTCCATTCTATCTCTCCATCTTTCTTCCTCTCTCTCTCTCCATCTCTCTTCCTCTCTCTCTCCATCTCTCTTCCTCTCTCTCTCTCCATCTCTCTTCCTCTCTCTCTCCATCTCTCTTCCTCTCTCTCTCTCCATCTCTGTTCCTCTCTCTCTCTCTCCATCTCTCTTCCTCTCTCTCTCCATCTCTCTTCCTCTCTCTCTCTCCATCTCTCTTCCTCTCTCTCTCTCTCTCCATCTCTCTTCCTCTCTCTCTCCATCTCTCTTCCTCTCTCTCTCTCTCCATGTCTCTTCCTCTCTCTCTCTCCATCTCTCTTCCTCTCTCTCTCTCCATCTCTCTTCCTCTCTCTCTCCATCTCTCTTCCTCTCTCTCTCTCTCCATCTCTCTTCCTCTCTCTCTCTCCATCTCTCTTCCTCTCTCTCTCTCTCCATCTCTCTTCCTCTCTCTCTCTCTCCATCTCTCTTCCTCTCTCTCTCTCCATCTCTCTTCCTCTCTCTCTCTCCATCTCTCTTCCTCTCTCTCTCTCTCTCTCTCTCCATCTCTCTTCCTCTCTCTCTCTCCATCTCTCTTCCTCTCTCTCTCCATCTCTCTTCCTCTCTCTCTCTCCATCTCTCTTCCTCTCTCTCTCTCCATCTCTCTTCCTCTCTCTCTCTCTCTCTCTCTCTCTCTCTCTCTCTCTCTCTCTCTCTCTCTCTCTCTCTCTCTCTCTCTCTCTCTCTCTCTCTCTCTCTCTCTTCATCTCTCTTCCATTCTATCTCTCCATCTCTCTTCCTCTCTCTCTCTCCATCTCTCTTCCTCTCTCTCTCTCCATCTCTCTTCCTCTCTCTCTCTCCATCTATCTTCCTCTCTCTCTCCATCTCTCTTCCTCTCTCTCTCCATCTCTCTTCCTCTCTCTCTCTCTCCATCTCTCTTCCTCTCTCTCTCTCCATCTCTCTTCCTCTCTGTCTCTCTCTCCATCTCTCTTCCTCTCTCTCTCTCCATCTCTCTTCCTCTCTCTCTCTCTCCATCTCTCTTCCTCTCTCTCTCTCCATCTCTCTTCCTCTCTCTCTCTCCATCTCTCTTCCTCTCTCTCTCTCCATCTCTCTTCCTCTCTCTCTCTCTCTCTCTCTCTCTCTCTCTTCATCTCTCTTCCATTCTATCTCTCCATCTCTCTTCCTCTCTCTCTCTCCATCTCTCTTCCTCTCTCTCTCCATCTCTCTTCCTCTCTCTCTCCATCTCTCTTCCTCTCTCTCTCCATCTCTCTTCCTCTCTCTCTCTCTCCATCTCTCTTCCTCTCTCTCTCTCCATCTCTCTTCCTCTCTCTCTCTCTCCATCTCTCTTCCTCTCTCTCTCTCCATCTCTCTTCCTCTCTCTCTCTCTCCATCTCTCTTCCTCTCTCTCTCTCTCCATCTCTCTTCCTCTCTCTCTCCATCTCTCTTCCTCTCTCTCTCTCCATCTCTCTTCCTCTCTCTCTCTCTCCATCTCTCTTCCTCTCTCTCTCTCTCCATCTCTCTTCCTCTCTCTCTCTCTCCATCTCTCTTCCTCTCTCTCTCTCCATCTCTCTTCCTCTCTCTCTCTCTCTCCATCTCTCTTCCTCTCTCTCTCTCCATCTCTCTTCCTCTCTCTCTCTCCATCTCTCTTCCTCTCTCTCTCCATCTCTCTTCCTCTCTCTCTCCATCTCTCTTCCTCTCTCTCTCTCTCCATCTCTCTTCCTCTCTCTCTCCATCTCTCTTCCTCTCTCTCTCTCTCCATCTCTCTTCCTCTCTCTCTCTCTCCATCTCTCTTCCTCTCTCTCTCTCTCTCCATCTCTCTTCCTCTCTCTCTCTCTCCATCTCTCTTCCTCTCCATCTCTCTCTCTCTCTCTCTCTCTCTCTCTCTCTCTCTCTCTCTCTCTCTCTCTCTCTCTCTCTCTCTCTCTCTCTCTCTCTCTCTCTCTCCATCTCTCTTCCTCTCTCTCCATCTCTCTACTCTCTCTCTTCATCTCTCTTCCTCTCTCTCTCCATCTCTCTTCCTCTCTCTCTCTCCATCTCTCTTCCTCTCTCTCTCTCTCCATCTCTCTTCCTCTCTCTCTCTCCATCTCTCTTCCTCTCTCTCTCTCTCTCCATCTCTCTTCCTCTCTCTTCCTCTCTCTCTCTCCATCTCTCTTCCTCTCTCTCTCTCCATCTCTCTTCCTCTCTCTCTCTCCATCTCTCTTCCTCTCTCTCTCCATCTCTCTTCCTCTCTCTCTCCATCTCTCTTCCTCTCTCTCTCTCCATCTCTCTTCCTCTCTCTCTCCATCTCTCTTCCTCTCTCTCTCTCCATCTCTCTTCCTCTCTCTCTCTCTCCATCTCTCTTCCTCTCTCTCTCCATCTCTCTTCCTCTCTCTCTCCATCTCTCTTCCTCTCTCTCTCTCTCTCCATCTCTCTTCCTCTCTCTCTCTCTCCATCTCTCTTCCTCTCCATCTCTCTCTCTCTCTCTCTCTCTCTCTCTCTCTCTCTCTCTCTCTCTCTCTCTCTCTCTCTCTCTCTCTCTCTCTCTCTCTCTCTCTCTCTCTCTCTCTCTCTCTCCATCTCTCTTCCTCTCTCTCCATCTCTCTTCCTCTCTCTCTCCATCTCTCTTCCTCTCTCTCTCCATCTCTCTTCCTCTCTCTCTCTCCATCTCTCTTCCTCTCTCTCTCTCCATCTCTCTTCCTCTCTCTCTCTCCATCTCTCTTCCTCTCTCTCTCTCCATCTCTCTTCCTCTCTCTTCCTCTCTCTCTCTTCATCTCTCTTCCTCTCTCTCTCCATCTCTCTTCCTCTCTCTCTCTCACCATCTCTCTTCCTCTCTCTCTCTCCATCTCTCTTCCTCTCTCTCTCTTCCTCTCCATCTCTCTTCCTCTCTCTCTCTCCATCTCTCTTCCTCTCTCTCTCCATCTCCCTTCCTCTCTCTCTCTCTCCATCTCTCTTCCTCTCTCTCTCCATCTCTCTCCCTCTCTCTCTCTCTCTCTCTCCATCTCTCTTCCTCTCTCTCTCTCCATCTCTCTTCCTCTCTCTCTCTCCATCTCTCTTCTTCTCTCTCTCTCTCCATCTCTCTTCCTCTCTCTCTCTCTCTCTCCATCTCTCTTCCTCTCTCTCTCTCCATCTCTCTTCCTCTCTCTCTCTCTCTCTCCATCTCTCTTCCTCTCTCTCTCTCTCCATCTCTCTT
>NC_140975.1:46441863-46446863 GCF_056783735.1 Eptatretus burgeri | reverse complement strand
CTCTCCATCTCTCTTCCTCTCTCTCTCCATCTCTCTTCCTCTCTCTCTCTCTCTCTCCATCTCTCTCTCTCTCTCTCTCTCTCCATCTCTCTTCCTCTCTCTCTCTCTCCATCTCTCTTCCTCTCTCTCTCTCTCCATCTCTCTCTCTCTCTCTCTCTCTCCATCTCTCTTCCTCTCTCTCTCTCCATCTCTCTTCTCTCTCTCTCTCTCCATCTCTCTTCCTCTCTCTCTCTCTCTCTCTCTCTCTCTCTCTCTCTCTCTCTCTCTCTCTCTCTCTCTCTCTCTCTCTCTCTCTCTCTCTCTCTCTCTCTCTCTCTCTCTCTCTCTCTCTCTCTCTCTCTCTCTCTCTCTCTCTCTCTCTCTCTCTCTCTCTCTCTCTCTCTCTCTCTCTCTCTCTCCATCTCTCTTCCTCTCTCTCTCTCTCTCTCTCTCTCTCTCTCTCTCTCTCCATCTCTCTTCCTCTCTCTCTCTCCATCTCTCTTCCTCTCTCTCTCTCCATCTCTCTTCCTCTCTCTCTCTCTCTCTCTCTCTCTCTCTCTCTCTCTCTCTCTCTCTCTCTCTCTCTCTCTCTCTCTCTCCATCTCTCTTCCTCTCTCTCTCTCTCTCTCTCTCTCTCTCTCTCTCTCTCTCTCTCTCCATCTCTCTTCCTCTCTCTCTCTCCATCTCTCTTCCTCTCTCTCTCCATCTCTCTTCCTCTCTCTCTCTCCATCTCTCTTCCTCTCTCTCTCTCTCTCCATCTCTCTTCCTCTCTCTCTCTCCATCTCTCTCTCTCTCTCTCTCTCCATCTCTCTTCTCTCTCTCTCTCTCCATCTCTCTTCCTCTCTCTCTCTCTCTCTCTCTTCCTCTCTCTCTCTCTCATCTCTCTCTCCTCTCTCTCTCTCCATCTCTCTTCCTCTCTCTCTCTCTCTCTCTCTCTCTCTCTCTCTCTCTCTCTCTCTCTCTCTCTCTCTCTCTCTCCATCTCTCTTCCTCTCTCTCTCTCTCTCTCTCTCTCTCTCTCTCTCTCTCTCTCTCTCCATCTCTCTTCCTCTCTCTCTCTCCATCTCTCTTCCTCTCTCTCTCTCTCTCTCTCTCTCCATCTCTCTTCCTCTCTCTCTCTCTCTCTCTCTCTCTCTCTCTCTCTCTCCATCTCTCTTCCTCTCTCTCTCTCTCTCTCTCTCTCTCTCTCTCTCTCTCTCTCTTCCTCTCTCTCTCTCCATCTCTCTTCCTCTCTCTCTCTCCATCTCTCTTCCTCTCTCTCTCATCTCTCTTCCTCTCTCTCTCTCTCCATCTCTCTTCCTCTCTCTCTCTCTCTCTCTCTCTCTCTCTCTCTCTCTCTCTCTCCATCTCTCTTCCTCTCTCTCTCTCTCCATCTCTCTTCCTCTCTCTCTCTCTCTCTCTTCCTCTCTCTCTCTCCATCTCTCTTCCTCTCTCTCTCTCCATCTCTTCCTCTCTCTCTCTCCATCTCTTCCTCTCTCTCTCCATCTCTCTTCCTCTCTCTCTCTCCATCTCTCTTCCTCTCTCTCTCTCTCTCTCCATCTCTCTTCCTCTCTCTCTCTCCATCTCTCTTCCTCTCTCTCTCTCCATCTCTCTTCCTCTCTCTCTCTCCATCTCTCTTCTCTCTCTCTCTCTCCATCTCTCTTCCTCTCTCTCTCTCTCTCTCTCTCTCTCTCTCTCTCTCTCTCTCTCTCTCTCTCTCTCTCTCTCTCTCTCTCTCTCTCTCTCTCTCTCTCTCCATCTCTCTTCCTCTCTCTCTCTCTCTCTCTCTCTCTCCTCTCTCTCTCTCTCTCTCTCTCTCTCTCTCTCTCTCCATCTCTCTTCCTCTCTCTCTCTCTCTTCCTCTCTCTCTCTCTCTCTCTCTCTCTCTCTCCATCTCTCTTCCTCTCTCTCTCTCTCCATCTCTCTTCCTCTCTCTCTCTCTCTCTCTCTCTCTCTCTCTCTCTCTCTCTCTCCATCTCTCTTCCTCTCTCTCTCTCTCTCTCTCTCTCTCTCTCTCCTCTCTCTCTCTCTCTCTCTCTCTCTCTCTCTCTCTCTCTCTCTCTCTCTCTCTCTCTCTCTCCATCTCTCTCTCTCTCTCTCCATCTCTCTTCCTCTCTCTCTCTCTCTCTCTCTCTCTCTCTCTCTCTCTCTCTCTCTCTCTCTCTCCATCTCTCTTCCTCTCTCTCTCTCTCCATCTCTCTTCCTCTCTCTCTCTCCATCTCTCTTCCTCTCTCTCTCTCCATCTCTCTTCCTCTCTCTCTCTCCATCTCTCTTCCTCTCTCTCTCCATCTCTCTTCCTCTCTCTCTCTCTCTCTCTCTTCCTCTCTCTCTCTCTCTCTCTCCATCTCTCTTCCTCTCTCTCTCTCTCTCTCTCTCTCTCTCTCTCTCTCTCTCTCTCCATCTCTCTCTCTCTCTCTCTCCATCTCTCTTCCTCTCTCTCTCTCTCTCTCTCTCTCTCTCTCTCTCTCTCTCTCTCTCTCTCTCTCTCTCTCTCTCCATCTCTCTTCCTCTCTCTCTCTCCATCTCTCTTCCTCTCTCTCTCTCCATCTCTCCCTCTCTCTCTCTCCATCTCTCTTCCTCTCTCTCTCTCTCTCTCTCTCTCTCCTCTCTCTCTCTCTCTCTCTCTCCTCTCTCTCTCTCTCTCCATCTCTCTTCCTCTCTCTCTCTCCATCTCTCTTCCTCTCTCTCTCTCTCTCTCTTCCTCTCTCTCTCTCTCTCTCTCTCTCTCTCCATCTCTCTTCCTCTCTCTCTCTCCATCTCTCTTCCTCTCTCTCTCTCCATCTCTCTTCCTCTCTCTCTCTCTCCATCTCTCTCTCCTCTCTCTCTCTCTCTCCATCTCTCTTCCTCTCTCTCTCTCTCTCTTCCTCTCTCTCTCTCTCTCTTCCTCTCTCTCTCTCTCTCTCTCTCTCTCTCTCTCTCTCTCTCCATCTCTCTTCCTCTCTCTCTCTCCATCTCTCTTCCTCTCTCTCTCTCCATCTCTCTTCCTCTCTCTCTCTCTCCATCTCTCTTCCTCTCTCTCTCTCTCCATCTCTCTTCCTCTCTCTCTCCATCTCTCTTCCTCTCTCTCTCTCCATCTCTCTTCCTCTCTCTCTCTCCATCTCTCTTCCTCTCTCTCTCTCTCCATCTCTCTTCCTCTCTCTCTCTCTCTCTCTCTCTCTCTCTCTCTCTCTCTCTCTCTCTCTCTCCATCTCTCTCTCTCTCTCTCTCTCTCTCTCTCTCTCTCTCTCTCTCTCTCTCTCTCTCCATCTCTCTTCCTCTCTCTCTCTCCATCTCTCTTCCTCTCTCTCTCTCCATCTCTCTTCCTCTCTCTCTCTCTCTCCATCTCTCTTCCTCTCTCTCTCTCCATCTCTCTTCCTCTCTCTCTCTCCATCTCTCTTCCTCTCTCTCTCTCTCTCCATCTCTCTTCCTCTCTCTCTCTCATCTCTCTCTCTCTCTCCATCTCTCTCTCTCTCTCTCTCTCCATCTCTCTTCCTCTCTCTCTCTCTCCATCTCTCTTCCTCTCTCTCTCTCCATCTCTCTTCCTCTCTCTCTCCATCTCTGTGCCTCTGTCTCTCTCCATCTCTCTTCCTCTCTCTCTCTCTCTCTCTCTCTCTCTCTCCATCTCTCATCCTCTCTCTCTCTCTCCATCTCTCTTCCTGTCTCTCTCTCCATCTCTCTTCCTCTCTCTCTCCTTCTCTCTTCCTCTCTCTCTCCGTCTCTCTTCCTCTCTCTCTCTCCATCTCTCTTCCTCTCTCTCTCTCTCTCTCTCTCTCTCTCTCTCTCTCTCTCCATCTCTCTTCCTCCTCTCTCTCTCTCCATCTCTCTTCCTCTCTCTCTCTCCATCTCTCTTCCTCTCTCTCTCTCTCTCCATCTCTCTTCCTCTCTCTCTCTCTCCATCTCTCTTCCTCTCTCTCTCTCCATCTCTTCCTCTCTCTCTCCATCTCTCTTCCTCTCTCTCTCTCTCCATCTCTCTTCCTCTCTCTCTCTCTCCATCTCTCTTCCTCTCTCTCTCTCTCTCTCTCTCTCTCTCTCTCCATCTCTTCCTCTCTCTCTCCATCTCTCTTCCTCTCTCTCTCCATCTCTCTCTCTCTCTCTCTCTCTCCATCTCTCTTCCTCTCTCTCTCTCTCCATCTCTCTTCCTCTCTCTCTCCATCTCTCTTCCTCTCTCTCTCCATCTCTCTTCCTCTCTCTCTCTCTCCATCTCTCTCTCTCTCTCTCTCTCTCTCTCTCTCTCTCTCTCTCTCTCTCCATCTCTCTTCC
Source organism: Eptatretus burgeri (assembly GCF_056783735.1). Classification (NCBI taxonomy): domain Eukaryota; kingdom Metazoa; phylum Chordata; class Myxini; order Myxiniformes; family Myxinidae; genus Eptatretus; species Eptatretus burgeri. The sequence goes on along the minus strand of NC_140975.1, from coordinate 46,442,667 downwards.
TCTCTCTCTCTCCATCTCTCTTCCTCTCTCTCTCTCTCCATCTCTTCCTCTCTCTCTCCATCTCTCTTCCTCTCTCTCTCCATCTCTCTTCCTCTCTCTCTCTCCATCTCTCTTCCTCTCTCTCTCTCCATCTCTCTCTCTCTCTCTCTCTCTCTCTCTCTCCATCTCTCTTCTCTCTCTCTCTCTCCATCTCTCTTCCTCTCTCTCTCTCCATCTCTCTTCCTCTCTCTCTCTCTCTCTCTCTCTCTCTCTCTCTCTCTCTCTCTCTCTCTCTCTCCATCTCTCTTCCTCTCTCTCTCTCTCTCCATCTCTCTTCCTCTCTCTCTCTCTCTCTCTCTCTCTCTCTCTCTCTCTCTCTCTCTCTCTCTCCATCTCTCTTCCTCTCTCTCTCCCTCTCTCTCTCTCTCTCTCTCCATCTCTCTTCCTCTCTCTCTCGCTCTCTCTCTCTCTCTCTCTCTCTCTCTCTCTCTCTCTCTCTCTCTCTCTCTCTCTCTCTCCATCTCTCTTCCTCTCTCTCTCTCTCTCTCATCTCTCTTCCTCTCTCTCTCTCTCTCTCTCTCTCTCTCTCTCTCTCTCTCTCCATCTCTCTTCCTCTCTCTCTCTCCATCTCTCTTCCTCTCTCTCTCTCTCCATCTCTCTTCCTCTCTCTCTCTCTCTCTCTCTCTCTCTCTCTCTCCATCTCTCTCTCTCTCTCTCTCTCTTCCTCTCTCTCTCTCTCTCTCTCTCTCTCTCTCTCTCTCTCTCTCTCTCTCTCTCTCTCTCTCTCTCTCTCTCTCTCTCTCTCTCTCTCTCTCTCTCTCTCTC